>NC_058131.1:405630201-405856106 GCF_016433145.1 Gracilinanus agilis | reverse complement strand
GAGGGAGGAGGGAGAGAAGGAAGGAAGGAAAGAAGGAAGGAAAGAAGAAAAGAAGGAGGGAGGGAGGGAGGAAGGAAGGAAGGAAGCAAAGAAGGAAGGAAGGAGGGAAGGAAGGAAGGAAGGAAGGAAGCAAGGAAGGGAGGGAGGGAGGGAGGAGGGAGGGAGGAAGGTGGCAACACCATCAACAGAAACGGAAAAGTTAGAAGAGGAAGGTTTTGAGGAAAAGATGATATGTTTAGTTTTGTTTGTTTGTTTATTTGTTTTTTTAATTTTTTAAACCCTTAACTTCTGTGTATTGACTTATAGGTGGAAGATTGGTAAGAGTAGGCAATGGGGGTCAAGTGACTTGCCCAGGGTCACACAGCTGGGAAGTGTCTGAGGCCAGATTTGAACCTAGGACCTTCTGTCTCTAGGCCTGGCTCTCAATCCACTGAGCTACCCAGCTGCCCCGATATGTTTAGTTTTTAAGTATGTTCCTCTTGAGATGCCTAAGGGACATCCCTGTATATACATCTGGTAGGAAGTCAGAAATAGAGAATCAGAACTATAGGTAAAGGTTAAAGAGGGAGATATAATTTGGGAGAAAATTTGTACAAAGTGAAGTAAGGATGAGAGCTTCATGAGAAAGAGAATTAAAAAAAAACAAAACAGGAAAAGAGATGGAATATTGAAAGTGGCTGGACTTAAGAGGTAGGAATAAGATGAAAGGCCAACAAAGGAGGCAGAAAAGGCATAATCAAAGAAATAGGAAGAGAATAAGAGTGCCATGTCACAGAAGCCAAGGAACAAAAGGGTATCAGAAAGAAGATAATCTCTAGTGTTATGTACCCCCCCAAAGAACAGTTCCACAAATTGAACAGTGATGGTGAACCTTTTAGAGACCGAGTACTAGGCCCCACCCCCAAGCCCCAGACCAAGTGCTGTGCCTGCCCCCCCACTAGACCAAGTGCTATGCCCTTCCCCCACACTGATTGCAGAGCATCTCCACCCCCACCCCTACCCCCATGCCACACACAAGGGAGGGAGGAAGCATTCCCATTTGGCTGCTGGGCAAAGGGGCAGGCAGGTGATGTGAAAAAATGTCATCAGGCACAGTGGAGACAGGGAAAAGAACATCTCTGCCTAGGTCCCTCTGTCTTTCTTGTAAGGACCTCAGTGGGAGAAGGGGAGCTGTGTACCCACAAAGAATGTTCTGTGTGCCATCTTTGGCATTTGTGCTATAAGTTCACCATCACTCTCTTAGAAGATGAAGACAAGAACAACAATATCTAAAAAAGACTTTTGCCCTTAGTAATAAGGAAATCATCAGTGATGTTGGAGCAATTAGTTCATTATTTATAGACAGTGGCAAATTCCTCAAAATTCCTGTCTCCCTCAATCTTTCCAGAGGCCAATTTTTCTCCTCTGGAAATTTTCCAGAAAGAATGGTAATTGGTGATGATTCTGGCAACTCAGGTAACAAACATTAAAAACCAGTTTATAAAAGAAACTGTTTTAAATGAGTTTAAATTAAAACCTAGAAAACCTAGAAAGTCAAATGTCCTATGGCAATGTTAGGAGTTCACTCTATTCCCATTGTTATATGGACATTAGAGGTCTTTCATACATTGGAAAAAGTGCTGTCTATGGAATCAGATCAGGATTCAAATCCTGCCTTTGAAAAATGATCACCCATGTGACTGTAAATAAGCCCTGAGCCTTACTGTCCTCAATTGTAAAAGACCGTTGAACTACATAGCCTCTAAAGCCCCTTCCAACTCTCAGTACATGAATCACTGAATAGTTGAACCTGCCTCATTTTACAGATGAGGAAGCTGAGATCCAAAACAGTTAAATAACTTGCCCAAGGTCATACCAGTGAGGCAGGATGTGAACTAAGGTACTTAACTCCAAATTTAGTATTTTCTCCATTGTATCATGAAAATATATAAGATTATCCATGATAATGAAATTAATAATGAAAACATGAAGAAAGTATGAAAGCAGTTAACAGTTAGCCTTTCTATATAGTACCTTAAGGATCACAAAGTGCTCTGCATTTGTTAACTCCTTTGATCCTTACAACCGATCTATGAAGTGCGTGCTATTACTATCTACATTTTGCAAATGAGGGAACAAGCTGAGGGAGGCTGTGGCTTGCCCAGGGTTATACAACTAGTAATTGTCTGAGGCAAGATTCAAACTCAAGCCCTCCTGACTTCAAGTCTTGGATTCTATCTCCCACGCCACCTAACTACAATGGAGCTTTATATATATATATATGTGATTCCTAACTCCAGTTTTGATAAATCCACAGGACCAACCATTTCTTAGACACGTTATGAAGATGATTCTTGTCCCTATAGACCAGTAATTCCCAAAGTGGGCGCTACCACCCCCTGGTGGGTGCTGCAGCGATCCAGGGAGACAGTGATGGCCACACTTTTTTTGTATTACATTCTATTCTGAGTTCAATAAATAGTTTCATAATTTCCAGGGGGTGCTAAGTAATATTTTTTCTGGAAAAGGGGCAGTAGGCCAAAAAAGTTTGGGAACCACTGCTATAGACCTATAATTTCCAAAGTTCCTTCAAATTATGAGATGATATAATCATTTTTGCTTTATTTTAATTTTTATTCCAAATTTACAAAATCAAATAAAGCAAGCATTTGCATATAAAAAGAAAAAGGTTGTGCAGAAATGAAATCATAAATTTCACATGTCTAACTTATTTTTCTTTATATCAACATATTAAATCCCATCCACAAGTGTCCCAGTAGAGAGATGATAAAATCGTGCATCTCCAATTATGGATGTTGTAAAATTCTCCAAATATTCTCAAAACAAGATTAAAAGACTTAGGCTAAGGATAAGGTGTTCCATATTGCCAGGATCATTGGTCTATGAGCATAAACTAGTACCTTAATTTTCAATCAATTCAATTTTTTTAAGTGGCTTGATTGAATTGGCCTTTCATTTATGGATAATGTAGATATAAACTGAAGATTTAAATACATAAGTCAAGAATTGTATGTTATGCTTCTTCGCATCTGCCCATCTTACCACCTAATGTGCCCAACAGAGGGCTAGCTATACATATAACATGTATTCATTAAATATTTTTGAATATACAAATGAATACAGAGATACATATTGTCTAGCTTTTAATCTATCAATGCATGTCATAAAATACTTCAGTGTGCGGTGTAATATTCTACATACAATATACAACTAAATATTCACTCATTCATTCAAGTATTTACCCTCTCTTTTCAGAATCATCAATAACACCCTAAGAGATTTCTTCCAAATTGATTCATGAAGATTAAAATATCATAGATTTAAAGTTGGAAGGAACCTCCAAGGCCATCTAAACTATTCTTTTATGGGTCAGAGAGTCCAAAGGTTGAGTGACTTTCTCAAGATAATATAGCAAGAAATAGAGGTGGAATTTGAACCTAAGTCTTCTGATTTTACATCCAGTTTTTTTTTCATACTGTCTCTGAGAGTCTCAGTACAAAGAATTGAACCAAGCTTTCTGGCATCACACAGACCTCTATATTTACCTTTTATTCTCTTCCATTTCTCTTTTCCTCCATTCTATTTCTTTCTCTTCCTCTATTCTCCTTTTTGTTGGTCTATAATTATTTTGGAAGTTGGCATTATGATTGTAGGTTTGCAGAAGCATTTCCTGCTTTAGAGGGTATTATTTTTTTAAGTTTTTTTTTATACCATACTTAGAGTTGTCTAGAGAAAAAAATAAGATGGGAATATGAAAATATAAGATATAGACACAGTTCAGTGCAACTGCAGATCATCATAACACCCAATCACTAAACAAAGCTTAATTGAAACTTGTCCAAAATAATGAAAGATAAAACCTTAAGAGAATTTAAGATTTTGTTGCAAGGCGGTAAAGTCAACTACCTATCAAACTGAAGATCTGGAACCATACAAACACCAGCCTACTAACTTTGGTCCATTTGGGCCACTCACTTTGAAATTTACCATGGAATCAAAGCCAAAAGTCAAACAAAACAAAATGTCAAATGGTCAAGTTAAAATCAACACCTGACTTCATGTAGTCAATTAAATTTGAAAATAAAAAGATGGAGGACAGCTGGGTGGCTCAGTGGATTGAGAGCCAAGCCTAGAGATGGGAGGTCCTAGGTTCAAATCTGGATTCAAACACTTCCTAGCTGTGTGACCCTGGGAAAATCACTTGACTCCCCATTGCCTAGCCCTTACCTTTCTTCTGCCTTGGAACCAATACACAGTATTGATTCTAAGATAGAAGGTAAGTGTTTAAAAATAAAATAAAATAAAAAGATGCTTGGGCCATGTAGTCTGTTATGGTCTCTTCCATCTTTCACGTTTCATCCTTTGAATATGAAATAATTGTCTTACTACTGCATACTTGTGTTATTTGGGTGAGAGTAGGATGAAGGGAACCTATAGCACTGTTTTATTAGAACTAGACTTAGAACAAGGACAGAAATTTCACCAGACAATCTCATTAAGCACAGAAAGAAAATCTCAAATCTAAGAAGAAATTGGAGAAGGAAATGGATAACTGTGAATGTTCTCTTCTATTTAAAATCATCATTGTTGATTTTTCCCACTTCTGGTTATGATAATTTTGTGGAAAGTTATGATACACAAATCTGCACCAACATACAACACAGATACATTTCTTGGTCTCCACTATACCTAATTCAGATCCCTCCATTGTACATCTCTGTTTGTAATTACAACACTAAGTAAATGCACCTGTGTTTGTTTTTTTACAAGTTGAAAGTATATGATAAAAGCAAATTTTAAAAAACCACTGTGGGCATCAGTTAAATTCTAGGATTCCAAAGCAAATTTTTTCAACAACTCCATCTTTTATAGTCCACTTCATCCATAAATATCCTGGGTTCCTCTTCCCTCTCCTCACTTTCCAAATTTTGGAGCCTCTAAGTTACCTTCAAAGGTCAGCTATTACTATTACTCATGAGCATTAATCTTGATATTATACTCTCTTCCATCAATTCTCTCAATTTCATCATTAAACAATTCTTTAAGTTTGATTAGCTTTATCCTCTTATCTAGCTTTCTCTGCCTCTATTCCATTCCCCCTCCAAAAATAACTGAAATCCCCCTCCAAAAAAAGACTGAATTCCATATATCTTAAATTACACACACCAGCCAGCCTTTGATAGATAGGTAGCAATTCAATTAAATTATCATTCATTACTCCATAGCATGTGCTCAGGCTTGGGGATGTATCCAAATACTTATACATGTACATTTTTTTAAACCCTTACCTTATACCTTAGAATTAATACTATGTATAAGTTCCAAGGCAGAAGAGTGGTAAGGGCTAGGCAATGGGGGTTAAGTGACTTGCCCAGATCTCACAGAGAGGAAGTGTCTGAGGCCGGATTTGAACCTAGGACCTCCCATCTCTGGGCTTGGCTCTCAATCCACTGAGCTACCCAACTCATATATATATATATATATGTGTGTGTGTGTGTGTGTGTGTGTGTGTGTGTACATATATATACTTTCAATAATTCAGAATGATAAGATTGAAAGGGCCTTGAGAGACCATTTTTAGGTATAATAGCACTAGATTACTTAAGACAAATGGTTATTTTTTTATCCTTCAAGATCTTCAAATAAAATACCATTTCTTCCCTCAGGACAGCTTTTTGAGTCTCATAATTCTTATAGAAACCTCTTTCTTATGTCAACTAAATTCCTCCTACAACTAAAATTCATTTCCTTTTACCCTAACTACTTAGAGGGAAATTTTTACCTGAACAGTAACAAAAACTAGCATTTATGTAGTGCTTTAAAGTTTGCAAAGTCCTTTACAAATATCTCATTTGATCTCTATAAAAACCCTGAGTTAGGTGCTATTAATTTACATATTTTACAAATTAGGAAACTGAGGCAGGAGGGGGTTAAGTGATTTGCCTGGCTCAGACAGCTAGGAAGTGTCTGAGGCCAAATTTGAATTCAGATCATAATATTTCCAGATCTGGTACTCTGTCCATGGTGCCATCGAGCTGCCTAATTAGTCTTCGTTTAAAACTTCACTACTCCTTCTGTGATAACCAATAATGGCAGTAAAAAGGCAGCAATGCACAATGGACAGAAAACCAGTCTCAGAATCGGGAAGACCTGGGATCAAATCATGTCTCTGGTATATACTGGCTGTGAAAGGCTAAGTGAATCACTTAATCTCTCAGGGCCCTCCTGGTGACTAAGACTGGAGGATACAGAACAGTGATTAATCTATATTGATCCCTGAGAATTCTTTATACCAATGAAATCACAGCTCTGTATCAAAAGTACTAGCAATACAGACCTGGTTCAAATCTGACCTAAGACACTTGTGGCTGTGTGATCCTGAGCAAGTCACTTAATCCAAATTGGCTAGTCCTTACCACTCTTCTACTTTAGAACAGATACCTATTATCAATTCTAGGATAAGAGTTTAAAAAAAAAAAAAAAAGAAGAAGAAGTAACAGGTCTTCCACCATCAACATCCCACTTCGATTTCTCATTATGTCAAGTGGGGCCCTGACAGATCCTATCTAGCTGTAAAGGTTCTAAGACTATTCCCAGACACCCACTCTGTGGCTGTCATCATCATCATCATCATTATCATCACCATCACTGATATTTCTATAATGCTTAAAAGTTTGTAAAGCATTTTTATACATTATGATTGCTATAGTCCTTACAACTCTATAAGGTAGGTACTACAGGTATTGTTGACACCATTTCACAAATAAGGAACCTGAGGCTCAAACAATTTAAGTAACTTGCCCAGCCACATAATTAGTAAAATATCAGTGGTGATATTTTTAACCTAGGTTTTTCTAAGTTTAATTTGTCTAAAGGCCAGTCTAGCTAAGTTTGGAGTGGTTCATTCCTAGAAAGATAGACATCAGATGATTTTTTTTTTACTCTAACAACTCATGAAACCATAAGTTGCTTAGGAGTTGTGATCTTAATGTTTAAAGGACCTTTTGAAATATTAAAGAATTAGGGGAAGGAGTAGGGTTTGTGGTCATAAACTTATAAACATCTCATTATGTCACAGAGAATTTTATAAAATTGAATTAATTCCAGCTTGTCGTAGAAGACACTAAAACACAGTATACTTCAGAGACCTTCTTTTTCTCTCTTTCCTTCTCCTTGTCAGTTACCAGCAGCCATCAGTCAACCAACCTGTAAATGTTAAGCCAGCCCAAGGAGCACATCCTAAAATAGCACCAAAGACTCCTGATCATGAAATACAAGGATCCAAAGAAGCTCTGATCCAAGACTTGGAAAGAAAGCTTCGGTGCAAGGACAATCTTCTACACAATGGAAACCAAGTGCGTGAAATGTCTAATCCTTTAATACATAGAGTTTAGTTATGAATGTCATTCTTATTACACTAATTCTTAGTGTTCCTAAGCTCAGCAAGGGATAGGATTATGATTAGTAGGAATAAGCATCTGACCCTATTCCAAAGTTCCTCTGTCTGAAACCTGTGACTCAGGGTTACAAAGTGCAGACCTACCAGAGGACTGCTCTGAATGGAACAATAAAACTTTCTTGCTTTGACCGCCTTATTATAGTGCTAGAGTAGGATAACAAATACAGTCTAGTAATTTTGGTAAGTGCTTTGTATGCAACTTCCATGAACTCTGCCAAATAAAAAGTTATGATCAAGAATCATTGCTCTTGGGGAAAATTGAACTGGAGGGAGTGGTAGTGTTTTGCTAGCAGCTCATAGGACCATCTAACTTCAGAAGCAATTGCACTCAGTTGAAATCACAGCCTGTTCTCATCTCTATTAGGAGTGAGGAGGAAAGAAAAGAAATGGGATCCTAAGGGTGGTGGCCCAAGTGGCATGACTTCAAGGTAAGGTGGTCACTGTGGAGAGGAAATATACACCCCCTCCTAGGGAAGAAGTAAAACTTGAATATTGGCATCCTGGCCAAAGACAAATTGGCCCCCTGTTACTTAGGTTTCTGTATGGTACTTGTATATGAAAAATTACAGTTATAGTCTTACCATACACTCTGCTGTCTTCATTACATTAGAAAGTTATTTTAGAAGAAAAATATTGTTGATACATTATTGAATCCTTTCCATATCTTTATGACAACAGCAAGCAAAAAGGCCAAGTACTCACTGGCCTATCAAAACATTAACTCTGAATGTGAGAGCATGAGACTAGGCATTAGTTCATTCTTTCTCCATTGATTCAATAAGCATTTATTAAGTGCCTGTTATACTGCACTAAGTGCAAGGTAGACAAAATAGGCAAAAGACAGCCCCTGCCCTCAGGGAGCTTACAATCTAATGGAGGAGACAACCTGCAACAAACATATATGAAGCTATAAAGCAAGCTATGTGTAAGATAAATAGAAATTAATTAAAAGAGGAAAAGCACTGGAATTGATAGGGTTTGAAGAAGGCTTCCTGTTAAAGGTTTACCTAATAAGTGCCATGTAGACTGATTGATTTCAAAAAGGGAAAGTAGAGGATGGAGAGAAGGGTTCACATTTTCTACCATCTTTCCACATGCAGTCAACAAATATTTAAGTCCTTACTTGTGTGTTGGTAAAAAAAAAAAAAGTGACTCTAGGGAACCTTAGTTAAGGGCATCTGTACCAGATCTCTCTCCAATATTAGAGCCTAACTCATCATGAATAAACTTGTGAAGACCTAGCACTATATTACGAGGTAGCGAAAGAAAAATGCAGGCATGAAATCACAAACTTACAGCCAGGAGGAACTTCACTGGCCTTCTATTCTTTGGTTTTTATAGGCTCAAGAAAGAAGAAAACAGAATCTGATAATAACAAATCATATTTAATATAATTATTAAAATAAACCAAAAAAACTGATGATAAATCAACATGAAGTGATAATAATAAACCATAAGAAGAAGGAAAATAAAAAGAGGCTAAATAAGGTGCACAGGGCCATGCAAGTATTAAGCCTCTGAGGTGAGATTCTAATGCAGGTCCCCTGAAAACCAGAGCTAATTGCCTGCCTATTTATGCCACAGATAACCAGCGAAGACCATCTGAGAAGTATTGGTGGTTTAGCATGTGAGACTTTAGATGGAGTGGTAGGGCCTCTCTGGTCACTGAACCTCACAGCTAGATGACACAAGTCACCATCGTGTCCATCTCTTTGCAGCGGCTAACATATGAGGAGAGAATGGCTCGCAGGCTGCTGGGACCACAGAATGCTGCTGCGGTGTTTCAAGCACAGAATGATAATGAATCACAGGACTTAGCACAGGTAAATTTCCATTATCTTCCTCCATCAGATATATTTACACTGTGATTTCACACTAGGTATGGATTCGTGTGGTTTTTATTTGTTAGGGTTTTTTTTATTATTATTATTTCATTAGCTCACTGTCTTGTTTTAAGTCCAGGTTTTTTATTTCACTGATGTAAGGAGGAGGCTCAGGGTGAAGAGATTCCTTCTACCAATGCAGAGCAGAAGTTTTTTGTACAATTTAAAGTCCGAAAGAATTGCCTATAGCCAAGCAGAAGAGCCAGTATGTGCCAGAGGCAGAACTTTAATGCAAATAGACCTGACTCAGATAGGCTCTCTATCCATTACACCACACAGCCCTGAAGGGTTGAAAAGGGGATGTTAAATTAATATGCAATCAACAGTTCCACAGTTCATGTTTTAAAATAACTGCTTTGAGATTTTCATACATTATTATAATAGTAATAATAAGAACTAGCATTTATATAACTCTTTAAGGTTTACAAAGTGCTTTATAAACATTATCTCATCACATCCTCACAACAATCCTGGGAGGTAGGTGCTATTATTATTCTCATTTGACAAATGAGAAAACTGAGGCAGATAACTGGCTTGTCCAGGGTCATACAGCTAATAAATGTCAGAGTCATCAGGTCTTCCTTGGTACAGTCCATCCTTCTGTTCACAGCACCCTTTCACAACCCTGAAGATAAGGACCATTGATATTACTTATCCTGTTTTACAAAAGAGAAAACAGAAGTTTAACTGATTTGCCCAAGTTCACACAACTAATCAGTATCTGCAGTTGAGTCTGGCTTTTTTTGTTTTGTGGTTTATTGTGGGAGGAAGGCTGCTATGTGACATCAAATAACAAGTTTGGTGCTTATTCTTTGGCCTGAATTTTGTTGTCACTATTTTGAAAATGGGTAGAAAAAACCTTGGTGTCACAGCTGGCAAAGAGTTGTTGGTATTACAGGATCATATTTCCTTTCATAAGCTAAAATGCATGTGCAATCTTAACCCAATATTAGTGATTTGTAATCCAAGTTCATGTGTTTCTAAAAAGATGAGCAGAAGCTCCCTAACCACAGTAACAATATTTTATATTTCTCCACACATCCCCCATGGCACCTAGTAAAAAAAAAGTGCCTTGTACATAGTATTAATGAATTAATCAATCTCATAGGAGTGCTAGCAAAATACTGACAATTCTTAGTCTTGGTTCTCTGTTACTACAAATGCTAATCAATTAGCCTGAACCTAAGCCACAAGTTTTACCCCAAACTCTGGCTTGTCTAAAACCCAAACACTGGCTGGTCTATAATTGTTGCTACTATATATGGTTTCTTGTTGAATGGATATCATTTTAGGAATATAGACAAAAAAATAAATGGTGTATTTTTTAAATGTATGATTAAACAAAAATAAAAAGATTTTGATATTGATTCTAAGACATATGATAAAGGGTTTTTTAAAAATAATAATAATAATGAATGGACACATATCTATAAAACTAAGAATACACAACACCCAATGGGGATGAAAGGCCAATTGACCAAAAAAAAAAAAAAAAAAAAGGAAATACAGGCTTCATAATATCATGAAAAGATAGTGAGATAAGCATAGAAATGAACATCAAAATAATTTTAAGATACCCACTAGCATGGCAAAAGTAGTCAAAATGATTTAAAATTCAGTATTGGCAGGGCTATGGAGAAACATATATCCTAATATATTATTAGTGAGACAGAAGATTGGTACAAACATTTTGGAAAACAATGCTACCATATATAATAAAAGCCTCAAGGCTTTCAACCCAGTGATTTCCTTGCTAAAGATTTCCCCAAAAAAAAACATAATTAGGAGGCAAAAACAACTTAGCTCTACAAAAATATTCCTAGCTTCTCTATTCATAACAAGAAACTGGAAACAATCTACATGCCCAATAATTAGAGAACAACTGAAAACAAAACCAAAGAAAGCAGATCCTCAGCCGACCTAAAAGAAAACCAAAAAAATATTTTCTTCACTCATTAGTTAATTCATTTGGCCTTGGTTTTGTGTAAGATTCTGCTTCTTGTTTTGCATACTTATTTGAGTATTTTTCTTAACAGTAACTAATTTTAATATTTTAAATTAAGTAACATGCATTTCTTATGGATTTCTCCATTAAGCTTCTTTTCTGGGTCTTCTGTAATTCCATTCATAGTTTGTTTGGATCATGTCAAAAGTTTAGTGCCATAAGCTTAGAAGAGAAGTATTTTCCAGGCTGACATGTATATCTATTGCTGCCATTTTTCAGCATAGCTGCCAAGTCAAGTGACTTCATATCTATTCTTGCACCTTGGTCCCATTTCAAATATACCCGGGGCTCACCACTTTCATTAGAAAACTGATAGCTGCTAAGTAAAAAAGAAAATCAGTCAAAAAAAAAATCTCTCCCACTTCCTGTAGGCAACCAGTATCTGTGACTTGTTTTCATTTATCTCTGTGATTTCTCATAAGAAAGGCCAGGAAGGGCTTAGATTATATCTGAAGGTTTATTTACATTGACTATAAATTCACTTTCATTGATAAAGCCCTGACAAAGTGCAGCACATCAGCTAGAATGGACACATTCCCTTGGATTCTAAATTATTCATTCTGCTTCTTTTCCAGGATAGCAATGTAATACTGATATTCTCACTTTGTTTTATTCTCAAACAGCACAACTCAGAAAATGCAAGATTGCAGGTTCCTGTGCCACAGATAAGGTAAAGCCTAATGAAAAGTATTCTTTTTCTACTATTTGATGTGTTTGTTTGCTTATTTCTTCTAAATTAGAAAATATAAACAAGAATTCAAACTTACTGCATGTAAGCTACTAAGGTGTTTTTTTTAATTATAGGATTTAGAGCTGGAAGAGAAAATAGCAATTTTTGTTCACAGGTCTTTTAACCTGGGGAGCATGAACTTGCCTTTTAATTCTAATTTTAAAACTATATTTCAATATAATTGGTTTCCTTCATGAAGTGGTTTGTTTTTAATGCATTAGAAAATATTATTCTGAGGAGTTAATTGACTTCCCCAGACTGCCAAAGGGTTCCATGACCAAAAAAAAGAGTTATGAACCCCTGATCTAGTCCATTCTTCTTATTTTGAAGTTGGTGAAATCAAGATACAAAGGGAAGTGACCTAACCAAGGTCAAACAGGTAGTAAGTAGACAAACTAGAATCCAAATCAGGTCTTCTGACTCTATGTGCTTCCTTTAAAAATTATTTTAAAATTTCTGATATCCGTCAATACTAGAAATATTAATATTAATTTCTAGAGCTATATAAGAAAATATTTCCAGATTTTCATATGATTTGTATGGTTATATCTATTGTGTTAACAAAACACTGGCATTAATGATAGAACCTCTCCATAAGTAATATAAAGAATATCGTGTTATTATAATAAATTGTATTCAATATTTAATGTAT
Organism: Gracilinanus agilis; assembly: GCF_016433145.1. Lineage (NCBI taxonomy): Eukaryota > Metazoa > Chordata > Mammalia > Didelphimorphia > Didelphidae > Gracilinanus > Gracilinanus agilis. The sequence goes on along the minus strand of NC_058131.1, from coordinate 405,843,377 downwards.
TAAAATCAGTTTCTTTATCAGCTTACATGAAGAATGAAGGTAGAGGCAGCTAGGTAGCAAAGTGAATAGAGAGCCCGGTCTGGAATCAGAAAGACCTGGGTTCAAATCTGTCCTCAGATGCTTCCTAGCAAGTCATTTTGCCCTAATTGCATAGTCCTTGCTGCTCTTCTGTCTTAGAATTGATACTAAGACAAAAGGTGAGGGTTTAGAGAAAGAAAAGAAAAGAATCAAGGTGGAGAGTGACAGTTCTAAATGAATGATGTTGGATTCAGGTAAGATAAGATTTAGGTAAGATTTAGAGTTGAAAGGGCTCTTAGAGACCATTGAGACTAACTTACTTATTTTATAGATGAAGAGAGTGAGGCACAGAGAAGTTAAGTGGGGCAGTATTTGAACCCAGGTCTTCCTGATTTTGAGTCCAGGGCTTTACCCACTACTCCACATTGACCTTAAAGTTACACATATTGGATAAACTGGAATTTGTATGAAAGGAAAACAACAGTGATCTGATGCATAACTTTTTTTAAAATATGTTTTGTAGGAGTAGATCATCTTCAAGAGGAGATACAAATGATCAAGAATCAATACTGGAGAAATTCTACCCTCCACGTTTTGTTCAAGTGCCAGAGAACTTATCTATAGAGGAAGGACGATTCTGCAGAATAGACTATAAAGTAATTAAAATGTTCAAAAACATTTCAAGGGAGTTAACAAGAAGATACATACATGTTCACCACACTGTGATTTGTGGCATGCCCCAAATTTTTCAACTAGAACTTTTAATTTATCTTCTTAATACTCTGTCCTCCCATTGCCCTATATTTCTTTGGCTTAATATGTTTCTGATCTCATTAATGCAGAGACTCCTTCCAAATAATGCTGATCACAGCCCATTATATTTATGCATGCCAGGGGGAAATTTGTTCTTTTTGTGGAAATTTTTTTTCTGGAAAAATAAATGACAAATATATACATTGGTTCACCAAAAGACATTTGCACAAACATCTTTGATCTGTTGGTGTAAAGCAAATATTCCATCTAAATCATAGCTCAAAAGTTCATTCATCTTTGGAGATTTTATTCTTGGAGACAGCATATATGCCATTACCAGATTCTAGAGGGGCTCCTGCACTTACCATTAACTTTAAATGCCATAAGAAAACTGGGCCCTTTGGTACTAAAATTGGAATATGATTCTAATACAGAAATCAAAAATGTTAAAGAATGAAAGGTTCATCTGAATGCCATTCATTAGGGTCTAGCTTTCATTTAAATGTTTACCATTTTGCCAAAATTATCAAAGAATTGGGAGGGATAAGAGAGTTATTTTGCTCTTCTCTCTAAAAATCCATAAAGATGCAGACATTCAAAATTTATAAATGGATCGCTATTATAATGAGCTTTAAAATACCATCATATCCATTTGTTTTTTATCTAAAGGTAAGTGGATTACCAGCTCCTGATGTGACATGGTATCTAAATGGAAGACCAGTTCAATCAGATGATTTTCACAAAATGATAGTGTCTGAAAAAGGTTTTCATTCACTCATCTTTGAAGTCGTGAGAGCCTCAGATGCAGGAACTTACGTATGTGTTGCTAAGAATCGAGCAGGAGAAGCCACCTTTACAATACAACTGGATGTTCTTGGTAAGTGTTAAGGACATTCAGGCATATACTTTTATGCTTTATAAAACTTTAAAGTATATGGACTACAAGCTATGCCCATATAGCATTAGCATAACTACCCCAAAATAGGAAAATTACAAGCCCAGACCATTTTTTTTTTTGGCCAACCCAATGCCAAATAACCAATTGGACTGATACCTTAACTGAGCTGACTATTTCAGCAAAGCTATATATGAAAACTAAATGCCAGCTTTTAGCCTCAAACTATTTTTCTTATTAGAAAACTATTCCTTAAAAATATTAAATATTCCTACCTCTTTTAGAAAAAAAATTTTTTTCTTTTCGAATCATATATTTGGCACTCTCTTGGTCTCTGATTTTAAATCTAATATATTTCAAATACTCTGATTTTATTTTTAAAGCATAAACATCACATAAATAATGAATTTAAATAAATATTACTGCAATTCAGTATTAATTTACATAAAAGTTCAATGGAGAGGGCAGTGATGATAAATTTCCTAAATCCTATAAAAATCAAGAAAGAAGGGGGCAGCTGGGTAGCTCAATGGATTGAGAGCCAGGCCTAGAGACAGGAGGTCCTGGGTTCAAATCCGGCCTCAGACACTTCCCAGCTGTGTGACCCTGGGCAAGTCACTTGACCCCCATTGCCTACCCTTACCAATCTTCCACCTATGGGTCAATGCACAGAAGTTGAGGGTTTAAAATTTTAAAAAAAAATCAAGAAAGAAAAAGTTCTATGGAGTTTTAGAATACTATCTGACCTTCTGGAGCATTAATAAGTTCATTTTCATTTTTTTTAACTTAAGCACCAAATAAAATGGGCATTTCCATGTAAACAGAACTGAAAAAGAGAGTTGTAAATGAAATGAAGATTTCTACTATGCTCTACTTGTCTGTATTTCTTGCTGGCCTTCTTTCTCTTTTCTTCTGTGTATTTTTTTGTTGTCGTTGCTACTTTTCTTTCTTCTCCCCCCTCCCCCCCCCCCGACCTAAGTATGTTTTTCCTATTCCCTCCCCATATTTTAAAAAAAAGAAACAGAGAAAACAAAGTCTTTGGAACAATTATGCATAGTTTGTTTGTTGCAGGGGTTTTGTTTTTATTTCTTTTTTTTTTTAAGTAGGAGGAAGAAAAAAATGGATGCTTAATAATTTTAAAAGCTAAAACTTAATTAAAAAAAACAAATCTGCATAGCCAAGAAAAACAAATTCTTACACTGGCTCTGTCCAAAGATTTAGGTCTTATTCTGCATCTAGAGTCCATCACATTTCTGTCAAGAAGTAGTTAGTATACTATACTATACACCCCATTTGGAGTTGTCTTAGGAAAGATATTATAGTGGTTTGCCATTTTCTACTCCAGCTCATTTTACAGATGAGGAACTGATGCAAGCATGCTTTGTCAATATTACTTTGGTTTGATTAATGCGTTTTCTTTGCAATACCTCTTTAACACTTGAATTTTTCCTTAAATTATAGCAAAGGAGCATAAGAGAGCACCAATGTTCATCTACAAACCACAGAGCAAAAAAATTTATGAAGGGGACTCAGTGAAATTAGAATGCCAAGTTTCTGCTATACCTCCACCAAAGATTTTCTGGAAAAGAAATAATGAAATGGTGCAATTCAATACTGACCGGATAAGGTACTGCAACTATTTCTAGAATTATAGCATTTTTTTTTTTCAAAATCAAGATCCCTTCATATTATATTCATGTAGCCAGGAAAAAAATTTTTATTTGGAAACAAAGGCCTATATTCCAATCCCAGCTCTCCAATTTATTCTCATTACTTTCTGTCTTGAATAATTCACCTTTTTTCTCTGGGCCATAGTTTCCTTATCTGTAAAATGGGCTGGATGAATAATTTTTAAGATTCTTTCCAGGTTTAAATGTTATTATTTCATGATCTCCTGGCTTAATTGGTGAAAATACATAGAAAATACAGTGTAACTTCATTAATTCAGATCTCTCTACTGAGGAACTCATGATGACTCAGAACAAAATTTATTTGCATTTTTTATAAAGAATTTGCTGATCAAATAAATACTAGAAATAACACTGGGTTGTGGGAGGGAGATTAAGAGATGTCCAACCTCAAGAAAATAAGCTGTTGTTTGGTGTTAGATAAAACTTCCAAGAGTGGAAAAAGGCTTTAGAGATCATTTAGTCTACTCTCCCACCTGCTGCAGAAATCTTTTCTTCATCATCCATGACACCCAAGTCTGAATATTTTTAATGACAAAGAAGTCACTATAATGAAAGATAGCAAATTCTATTGTTAGACAATTCTAAATGTTAGAAGGCTCTTCCTTAGAGAGAGCCAAAATCTGCCATCCCTATAACTTCTGCTTATTGATTCTAGCTCTGTTTTCCAAAGTCAAATGAGGTGGACTTTAGTCTCTCTTCCATATGACATTTGAAACATTTGAAAACTGTAACTATATTTTCTCCATCTTTTCTTCTATAGTTCTTAAAATATTCCCCTTATCATATGGTTTCAAGTCCCCTCACTATCCTAGTCACCCTCCTCTGAACCTGCTCCCAGTTTCTCAATATAGCCTTAAAATGTGGCATCAGAACTGAGCCCAATATTCTATATGTGTTATGATCAGGCCAGATTACAGTGGGACTATCAATATACCTTCATTAATGCAACCTAAAATTTGGGGGAGGGGGGACAGGATTGGCATCCATATTACTCTATTGGCTTGGTTTGTCCTTGTAGTTAACTAAAAGCCTTTTTTTTTTTTAACCTGAATTATTGTTAAATTGGGTCTGCCTCCTTCCAGCACTTGAGCTGCTTATCTTTTCTTAATCCTCCTGGTTATTTTGCTCATTCTTATTCTAGCAGAGAATTGGTCATTTAAGGACCCCTCAGGAAACTTGGTGTCTGATATTTCCATTTTTTTTCATGCCTCTTTTCAGCTTGTACCATGATAACTCTGGAAGAATTACCCTGTTGATTAAAGATGCAAACAAGAAAGATGCTGGGTGGTATACTGTATCTGCAGTAAATGAAGCTGGAGTGGTCACATGCAATACTAGGCTGGATGTCGCAGGTATATCATGTTAACCATAAGCTTCTATTATAGATATAACAAATACAGCATTTGGGAACACCCTCAAATTCACACAATGGGTCCCCCAAGCAAGGCCATTCTGGTTCCAAGTGCCCATTGGGCCACATCTACTCAAAACCATAACTCATAAGGCCCTCCCTTTGTATTTACCTTTATTAATCAGTCAGGAGACACAATGTATTCAAATCAAAGCCAGTTAATGAAAAAATACAGTAAGAGAGCTAATAATGCATTTCTTCATAAACTTGGGGCAGACTCTTCCACACAAATACACATACGTATAATCATTAGCAGAAAGAGGAGATAACATGTAGGGACATTTATGACAGAGCATATATGTAAGAAACTTTATAGCTAGGGCTCACAGTGGAGGATATATAGAAAACCCCCCAAAAAAATAGTAAACTCAGGAAGCAAGGTCATTGTCAGCTTCTTTCCTAGACAAATTTCTAGCTTTATTCTGTGTCTGTTGCTGACAACAATATGTAATACAAATCTCAAAAGTCTGTGTAATTTGGAGACATCATCTCTTATATGCCATTTTTTCCCACTTTCTTTTTTTCCTATGTTTAAAATATTCTTTTGATTTTTTTATCTCGTCTATTCCAGCCCGTCCAACTCAAACTCTTCCAAATCCTAAGCAGTTACGGGTTCGACCAACTTTCAGTAAATACTTAGCACTGAATGGGAAAGGTTTGGATGTGAAGCAAGCCTTTAACCCAGAAGGGGAGTTTCAGCGCTTAGCAGCTCAATCTGGACTCTACGAAAGTGAAGAACTTTAACAGCATAAGAAAACATGACAAATGCAACTAGTAATCTTCAGTCATTTAATTAAGATCTTTAAAATAAACCCATAGGTGCAGTTAACAGCATATTGCTTTTATTAGGCAACATAACTACTGTACAAAATATTAATCTTTTGACTCTCATACAAACTAATTTTCTGGTGTATTTAAAAAATGGGAAATTTGTGAGTATGAGTTTATAAATGTAGAAGATATCCTGAGATGTGGGTTTTTTAATTCATCATAAATGCTCAATGACTCCTGAATATGAAAGCTGTAGAGCCTTTTTAAACCACAAATAGCGCCAGTAACAAAAGCAGCTCCTTGGTATGGCTTTCTAAAGGCTATGACCTTTAATGACATTAAGGTGTGTTTCAGAAATACTGAAATGTTGCAGATTATCTGAGTGTTCTGGAGCTTATGTTAAAAACCAATAAAAATTTAAATATACACAACAGGCTGAGACTATTCTTTATGCTAATTCAGGAATGTTAAGTCTTTGCAATAAAACATTTAGGGCAGTGATGGCAAGCCTATGGCAGGGGTGCCAAAGATGGCACGCGGATCACTCCCACTGCCCCACCTTTCCCCCAGAGTTTGTTACTAGAAAGGCAGAGGGACTCCAGCTGAGCTGCTCTCCTCTCCATCTCCACTGCACCTGACAACATTTTTTTCACATCCCCAGCCTCTCCTCCCAGCAGCCCAATGGAAGGCCACAGTAGGGAAGGTGGGTGGCAGAGCAGGAGACGAGCAGAGTGCCTGGGCCACTCCCCTCCCCCTCTCTACACTCGCTGAGGACATTCCTCACTTCCCCTGCCTTTGGTGGATTAGCCCAATGGGAGTGCTTCCTCTCTCCCGGGTGGGGTGGGGGGTGCGGGGAAGGGAGCATCTGACATGTGGTAAGGGGAGGGGCACGGTACTTGGTTGGGAGGTGGGGTGGGGGCTGGATGGGGCACTCCATCTCTAAAAGGTTCCCCATCACTGATCTAGGGAATCCCATCTTAGACCTCCGTCAGCAGTAGCAAGGCTTTGCAAACCATCTCTGCAGCTTCACAAGTTCCTTTAGGTGGGATGTGGTCTTCCATACTCTCCTGGTTATGCCCAGCCAGCACAGGCCCCACCCTGTGTGGATATCAGTTCCACCGCACTGCCCAGGCCAATGTAGAATAAGGTTTCTTTGGGGCACAGGAGTCAAGGTAAATGACAGGGGAGAGGTGTTCATTGACCCAACTGCCCCACTACCATACCTCTGAGAGTTTTTAGAAGGAGGACTAGCTGTTTCTGAGGGGATGAAAGCCGAATCTTCATCCCAAATTTTGCCAGAACATGCTTTTGGAAAAGTCTGGCTCACTTTTATGACATATTACAAAAGTCAAAGAAAAGAAAGCCTCCATCTGAAAAATGAACTGCTAAAAAAAACCCAAAAAACTACTGTGACCCCAATCCCTATGAAATCTTCAGGGGTTCGTGAGAGAAAAGGGAAAAAAAATCTCCACCCTGCACTTTATCTTATTTATAATGTAAATTTACTATTTACCAACTTTTTTTGGTTATCTCCTCCTTTGACCCTGGCAGCCCCTCGGCCAAGTTTTGCTCTCATTCTACACCTAAAAGTGGCTTTATTTTTGCTCCCAAGCGGGCTCTGAGGTCCTGTGGCTCTGTTGGCTCCGTGGCTCCTTTCGGCCTCCTTTCGGGCTTCCCCAAGAGGAGTCATTGCAACAAGCGGTTTTCTCATTTCTGATTTCATTTTCGACAGGGGCTTCGTTTGGCCTTTTCCCAGGCTTGGTGATAAATACTCTCCTCAGTCACTCTGAACCGTAGATAGAGCGCTGGGCCCCAGTGCATGGGGAAAGGGGCGTGGCCTGGGAGCCAGGCCTAAGGTCTGGAGTGCGCATGTTCGGGCAGCTCTGGGGCAGTTGTGGGAGGTGGAACACACCCAGGCTCGGAAGGTCTCTCTATTAGGGTTCGGGCAATAACAAGAGGAAGAGAGAGCGAGGAAGCCGGGGTTCTCGCTCTCACGCGGGCATGGCGGGTGTCCGGGGGATGAGGGAGTGAGAGTGGTACGAGACAAGAGAAAAGTCAAACTCGCCTCTCCGACACACTTGCGCTCCAGAGATCGGGTTGGCAGCGGCTCGAGGTGGAAGGGAGAGCGCACGCGCATTTCTGCTGGGGGTTAGGGTTGAGGGGAGGGTTTCGAGGCGGGAGAGTGGGCTCGGGTCTCTGGAGCTCTCGCGCCAGGGATGGGAGTAGGACAGTCTCACACGAAGAAAGCGCAGGTGCGCGTCCTCGCGCTGGGGGTGGCTGCGGCTCGAGGCGGAGGAGCAGCTCCGCGGGGGGAGGAGGGCGGGGTCCGTGCTCGGCAGTTCAAAAGGCACCTGAAACACACCCCCGGCCTGCCCACACGAACTAAAAGCTGTCATGGCCAAAGTGAGATCTCTTCGCTCCAAGAAGCGGCATATGAAAGACCTCGGTGAGAAGGGGACAGACAGCCCAGACTGGGACAGGCCAAAGGCTGGGGTTTGAGGCCCGGCCCGGCTCCGCCTTCCCCACATGAGCAGAGTGACGGGCTTTGGGCAAATCGCTTTCTCTTAGATCCTCAGTTCCCACATCTGTAAAATGGGAGCGTTGGACACCAGGTTTTCCTTACCGTTTCAAGATCCTTCCCCGAGGTGGTGCCATTCGCTTACCTCGCCACTCCCCTGACCCCCAAAAGCAGGATTTAAGTAATAAACACCCTGAGCGAATCTTATGGACTATTAGTCTACAAGTATTAAAGTGCCCACTATGTGCTAGGCATTGTGTTAAGTGCTAGAGATGCAGAAAGCAGTCCCTGATCTGTAGGAGCTCAGTCTAATGCAGGATATATCTTGCAGACAACTATGGATAGACATAAACAGGTTAAACTGGAGATAATCAGCAAAGCAAAGGTACTAGTATTAAAGGCAACCTTGAGAAAGGTGGGATTTTAGATGGGACGTTAAGGAAGCTAAGAATTGCCCAGGCCAGTACCTGCTCGTAGGACCTCATTCCCTGAAAGAAATTTAACATAACAGCGTTAGGATTTGTTAGAGTTAATATAAAAGGGCTTAGGGTTGGGGCCTTCCCTTGGTCGGTTTCCCTAGGAGGTTACTAAAATCAAAATTAAAATAAAAAAGCATTTGGCCAGTGACAACTCACCAAGCCAATAGAGTTGTCAACACAATGGGGATTTTGTAGGCCTTATTCCTCTCCCTTCCCTTACTAACAACCCTTTCAGCCTTTTCTTGGTCTTTTCTTGCCCTCCCCAGTTCTTTATCACTCTTTTTTTAATTCAAAGATATTTTATTTTCCCAGTTACATGCAATAGCAATTTTCAACATAATTTTTTTGAAACTCTAAACTCAAAATTGTCTCCCTCTCTCCCTTCCCTCCCCCTCTGGGAGATGGTAAGTAATTTGATCTGGATTTTACATGTATTACTATGGAAAACATACTTCCATACTGGTCATTGTTGTAAGAAAATACTCATATAAAACCAAAACCCCAAAATAAAACTAATAAGCTAATGTGGAAGACAGTATGCTTTCCTCTGCATCTGATTCCAACAGTTCTTTTTTTGGATAGCATTCTTCCGCTATAAGTAAAACCTTCAGACTTGTCCAGATCATCATATTGCTATTTACCACTCTTAAGTGGCCTTAGAAGAAAAGCAAGAAAAAACAGGGTCACCCTGACTAGGGTCACATACCTCTTTATAGAATGGCCCCCAGCTGCAAAACAGAACCATCAGTTAAAACAAACACCGAAAGACGGAAGAAGTAAATTATCCTGGCAAACATAGTCAAGCTTGGCCCTTGTCAAAATTTCAAGTCATGATCAGGTTCAAGCTAGTGATCAAACCTTTGTTTTAGAATAAGATCTGCTACATCTGTAAAATGGAACAATATATCCTTCCTGTACCTACCTCACAGACATGAAGAATAAAATATCACAACAAAAAGTTGAACTTTTTAGTCAGTAGTAAAATAAATTGAAGTTTGTTTCTTCTTATTAAATTATGGAGGAAAAAATCTTTGTTTTATGCTTTATAGTGGCACTGCAAACTGAGAAGACTTCTAAAAAAGCAGAAATTAAAACTACTCTTCAAGAGCTGATTATCTACTTTATTTTTCTAACAGACTTATGTATATGTAAGTACACAGATGGGGGGATTAATTATGATTCTGGGTTAATGCTATAATTTGGAGGTAAGTTAAAATTATGTCATCCAACTGACTAACTCAGATGTTTATGACAGCACAAGATATTGATAATGTTGAGCATATGAGCATAAAAGGCCCTGCTTGTGGCCTTTTAGCTTTGCTTTGTTTCATGAGCTCAGCCTGAATGCTAAAAATGACTGCTTTTGGCCACAAAGAAGAATGAGACAGGACAGAAGATGAACCACCATAACATCATAAAAGTGTGTGTATATACATATTTATTTTTTGTTTGTTTTTTAAACCCTTACCTTCCATCTTAGAATCAATACTCCGTATTGGTTCCAAGGCAGAAGAGTGGTAAAGGCTAGGTAATGGGGGTTAAGTGACTTTGCCCAAGGTCCCAGCTAGGAAGTGTTTGAGGCAGATTTGAACCTGAAACCTATCTCAAGGACTGGATTTCTATCCACTGAACTACCTACATGCCCCAAAAGTGTATATTCTATTGATGGTGGGTCAGTTGACTGGGTAGATAGTATTGGCTTTGTGCATAGTATTTAACTTCTTAAAATGACTAAAGGGCTTTATAATGTAGCTTGATTTATGATGGGGTATCACTTGCTAGCATTTATAGATCACCAACAATGTGTTAGGCACTATGATCACCCTAAGTGGTTTATATATCCTGGCAAGATTTGCCACATAAGTATAAACATAAGCTACCCTCTATAAGGAACTCAAAAAAATACAGAATTTTAAATTGAAAAATAGCCAGTTGGAGAAAACAAGTTTTATTCAAGCCATATAAGGGCAAGAGTAGTCTATATCCAAAATAATATATTTTGTTTATTTTAATGAAGTTAAATTGCTTCATATGAGTAGGTATAAATTGGACCTGGATTAAAATATTGAAATTAGCTAACCATGTAAAATTCAGGTATCATTTCCCAGGAAGCTGGATTTTTAAAATACTTTTTTAAAAAATAAAATTCTTTCTTTTTAGTGACTTTTGGGATGGTAAGCACAAACATATATTACTTGAACAAGATTATGTCAACACTCTTTTTGGAAACTTCTGTACCTGGGGAAGACAGAACTAATTTTAAGTCTATTAGCACCACAAGAGAGTTTTGGAAGGTAAGAGTTCACTTGACAACCAGTAGGGAACAGAAAAGGTAATAAGCACTTAGTGCCAGGCACTATGCTAAGTACTTTATAGATATTATCATATTTGATCCTCACATCATTATCTCTGTTTTACAGTTGAGGAAACTCAGGCAAACAGATGTTAAATGACTTGCCCAGGGTCATACAACTAGTAAGTGTCAGAAGCTAGATTTGAACTCAGGTCTTCTTGACTCCAGGCCCAACACCCTAACCTTTGCACCACCTAGTCTCATGGATATGATATACACAAAACCTTCCTAACCTCTTTTAAGCTCCTAGTTTCCTAACACAATCAGATTCCTAAATAAACAAACAAAAACACTGATTTCCTTTTTATTCTCACTTTATCTGGGAAAGGATGTGATGACTACATGTAGGGATCTATCTGCATGCCCTAAAAGAGGGAAGTATTTCTATATAGAGATCATCAATGAAACTAGTCACCAGACTGGCCCAGTTGAACATAATGTTATATGGGAGAAATTTCTCCTCTCTGAGTTCATGGGGTAGCTAACTATTGTCAAAATATGTTTACCAGAAATCAAATTATAGAGGTAAAAACCTAGGCTTTATTATTATGCTAAAACATTAGTTCAGGTCTCAAAAACTCATCAGGATTCTGACAAAGCCTCTTATAGGCAAAATTAAGTTAGACAAATACTTCTTTTACATATTACAATCTTGTACATTCCTCTTAGGCCATAAGAATTAAAGAAAAAATAAAGTCATAATCTCAATGCTTCCTTCATTGTCATAAAAGTTAAACAAACTTAGTTAAACAGAGTCATGATCTTATTCATTCCCCTTAGGAAGCAATATTTGTCAAACTCTATAGGAATTATGTCAGATTACAGATAAAAATACCTTTAAAGGGATTTATTTATAAATAGGCTGATTAAGGGGGAAGATTTACACATAGCAAAGGAGTCAGAGACAGTTGAGATTATTCTTCTGGCTTCTCATTTAAGAAATGTTTAAGGCTTTAAATAAAATTTCACATCCCAAAGGACAAGTTTTGGCCCAGCGAAGTTAATATTAATAGAAGGCAGACTTCTACTTAACCAAAATTTATGATCCCAAGTCCAAAATAATAAAAAGAAATGTATAATTCCTACTACAATAGGAAAGAATAGTGTGTCTTAGGAGCCTTAGTTATGAGTTAGAAATAACTTCCTTCACTAACTCAAAGAATTTTAAATTTAGAGATGACCTCAGTGGCCATCTAGACCAAACTCTTCGTTGCCCCACCCTATGCCATGCACCCATGAGCTGATGAGGAAGGTGACGCAGACATGTTTCCTGTTGTAGCTTGCACTTGCACATGTATCCAGGGCTAAATTATACTATGACCATCATACAAGCAGGGGGTTAGATGCATGGTGACTTAATCAGTCTTAATTTCATTTTGGCTAACAACAGTTGACATTTCTATAATACTTTTAAGGCTTTCATAGTGTTAGGAGAGCAGACAATGTTATTAAGTTGGCAATAAAACTATTTACATTCTTTTACTGTGCATAGTTTATGGAGGGACCCCTTTTGGATGGTCTGTACTATGACTACGGGTATAATACAAAGACTTTGGATCAAATGAAAAGCAGTCGCATCTACCATGAGAACATACTTCTAGGAGTCCCTCAAATTCGACAGCTTAAAGTCCGAAACAATACATGCATTGTCCATTCAAAATTTAAGTCTTTGATGGATGAATGTTTTGACAGATATACTATAAAAAATGAAGATCAATCTGATTTTGGTCGTGGAGAGATGCCTGCGTAAGTGTTATGAAATTATACAGCAGATGTTAGCTTTTTATTTTACTAACATGTAGATTCTTAGAAGTAACTTATGTTGTTTCTAAAGTATATACTAAATATAATTTAAATGCCAAAAAGACAGCTTTCTTTCAATACTTTCTATTAAAAAGAGAGTGGTAAGCTTTCTAAAATTGGTGCAACAACGTTGCTCTATTAACAAATCAAGCACCATACCTGGTATAATACATATATCAATGTCAAACAAATAACAACTGATAGTCTTCTGTTGAAGACCTCTACTGCCACAAATCTGAAAAACAATTTAGAAGAGAGATTGGGAGCCAAAGAGCTGTTTTCATAGATCTTCACTGAGGCCCAGAACAATTGCTGATCTCCTTCCTCAGGTGAGAAGGAAAAGGGGGAAAGGAAATGCCCACTACCAAGTACTGGAGCAGTTAGGGGATGCAGGGGACACAGCACCAGGTCTGGAGTCAGAAAGGCTCATGTTTCTGAGCTCTAATCTGACCTCAGAAACTTAACTAGCTGAGTAACCCTGGGCAAGTCACTTTATCCTGTTGGCCTCAGTTTCCTCATCTGTTAAGTGAGCTGGAGAAGGGAATGGCAAACTATCCCAAAAGGAGTCACAAAGAATCAAACTTAAAAACAACTAAACAACAAACTGAACTAGGCACTATGCTAAAGTGTTATAAAACCACATGGCTATAAAGCATGGAAAAACATAGGAACTGAGGAAAAATAAAAAGTATCTTATTTTACCTTCACAACAACCTGTGATGTAGGTTGATATTATTATCTCCATTTTACAGTTGAGGAAACAATGATTTGCCCAGGGTCACACTAGGAAATGTCTGAGACCAAATTTAAACTCAGGTCTTCCTAACTCCAAACCCAGCAATCTGCTTTGCCATTTAGCTGGAAGTTCCTTTTTACTAGAGTTAAACATCAAGACCAAACTCTTCTCCCACTCCCCACCCCGCAAAATAATCACAGTAATGATCATCTATGTTAATGTTAAACAAGGTAATTATTTTAGGGAAAACTAAAGTATTTAAGTACTGTACTTTAAGCAAATTATTTTTTGATGGTTTTATTTAAATACTAGGCTAGGTACCAAAATCTCATTAATAAATATTTTAAATGCATATTTAGGTCACTTTTTGAGTTAGTAATTTGAATCTGAAGGAATACTTGAGCTTTTTTCCTTTCTTGAATTTACATATACACACAAAAGCAGCATACAGCAAAGTAGCAATAACAAAATTCTACCTTACAAAGTGCTGTAAAATAATTTAATAATTAAAGCCAATAGTAGTTAAATTAAATATAGTAAATAATTAAATACAGTAAAATGATATTTAAAATAAAATAAAGAATATTGTGTTATAAAAGTTTTTAAATTTTGTTTTTATTATCGTGTTAAACTTCATTTACTACTAAAGCTCTGATTGTAAAGTATATTCTTATTCTAAATTATGTAGTTTTCTTCCTTATTTTCTTATTTCCTCATTTATTCCTTCTATTTTTCCCTATTAAAAATCATTTAGAAGTAAATATTGTGGGACCATTAGCAGGCAAGCTGTGAAATTTTTGTTTTTTTCAAACTGGTAAGGTCACTGACAAAGATAAAGGTCAATATACGCCAAAACAGTTAGAGTAATCATTTTTTTGGCTATCAAGAACTAGAAACAAAGTAGATACCAATCTACTAGGAAAGGACTAAACAAATTGTGAGATATAAAAGTAATGAAATATTATTGTGTTGTAAAAATACATGAATATGAAGCAAGGAAAGGCATAGGAACTGGGGGAAAATGAAATTAGTAGAACCAAAAGCTATATACCTGATGATTAAAACAGTATAAAACTACAAAATAATAAAAAATTAACAAACTTGGTCCCAAAGAAGAGCTATGAAAAGGTGCCTTCCCCCATACTTTTATAGAGATCAGGAGTCCACAGGTATGAAATATTTCTTATCATGTCAGGTTTTTTCAATAAATCAACATTTTGCTGAATTTCTTTCTCTTTTCCTTTATTAAAAATATCACTTATCATAGAGGCTGGCTCTCCAGAAGGGCAGGAAGAGTTATACTGGGGAAACCAAGACAATGTAAAAATGAAATATATTGGTAAAAAAATTTTATTTTATTTTTTTAAAACCCTTACCTTCCATCTTAGAATCAATACTGTGTGTTGGTTCCAAGGCAGAAGAGCAGTAAGGGCTAGGCAATGAGGGTTAAGTTACTCGCCCAGGGTCACACAGCTGGGAAGCGTCTGAAGCCAGATTTGAACCTCCCATCTCTAGGCTTAGCTCTCAATCCACTGAACCACCCAGCTGCCCCCTAAAAAAACTTTTTTAAAGAAATTTCAATCAGACATCCTAATCCCCACCATGTTATATTTTCCTATCTAATAGATGGACGTATTCTCCTGCTACATCAAAGTCTCTTCAGCACCGGGGACTTGTTGGTGTTTATAATGATGGAGGATATAGGTTTACTTTACCCTTATCAAAGAATGATGCCAAAAGCAAATTTTCTTTCCTTCAAGTGAACAACTGGATCACTAGAGGAACCAGAGCTGTTTTTATTGATTTTTCAGTATATAATGCTAATGTAAACCTTTTTTGCATTATCAGGTAAGTAAATCCAATCCTCTTTATTAATGTGATGTGGCTTTCAATTCTTATTCATACCCTTCTTTGGAGTTGCCTTCAGGGTCATACAGTATTAAAACCAACAAATCTTAGATTTTAAAAGTTAACATGTAAGCCCAAAGAGCCATTAATGGAAAACTAAGTAAAGTAACATTATTTGTTATGAGTTTTTTTTATATTAGTCCATATCCTCAGAAACTTCTGAGGAATGCTGAGAATTACACAGGACATGAATTTTTCCTATTGTATATAAGCACTTAATTTTGAATTTGGGGTCAGTTCTGTTACACAAATTAAAGACTCCATATTCATGGTTCCTTCCTTTTATCTGTATTGTTCAAATCTGTGGGTTTCTTCCAGTCAGAAGCACTTACTTTATGAAGTGGTTCTCTTTTGAGAATAAGCAACTATTATGCATTTGCATATATTGAAACCTCAAATTGCAATTAGGACATCAGCAACAGCCATCTCAGAAATGCTGAAAGGATTAGCTTGGACATAGATCTTGATTTCATAGGATCCTTGTAGCCATAGAACTACAAAGATCTACACCTCTTTTTCCAGATGAGACAGGTTAAGTGACTTCCCTAAGGTCACCCAGCTGGGTCTGGGACATAATTTTAACCTAGAACCTCTTGATTCTAAATCCAGTGCCCTGTGCATGATACCATGCTGGATCTCATCCAACATTCTCTTTTTTTTTTCCTCATGAGAATATTCCATGCATACTATAAATGGAATATGAAACTGAAGTCTACTCTGAGTACAGGTTTCTACCCTTGAAGAGTATGATTTAATTCAAAAGTTAGGATTATGGCCATAGGTTTTAAATGCAGTCAGAATGACTATTAGAGATAGCTCTTCCCAAACAATCAAAATTGCAACAGATATTTATTTGTATGCTACTTTCTCTAAAAATTAGTGTTTCTTACAGATCTAGACCAAATCACCTTTACAATATGCCTTTTAGGGATAGGGATACAGGGCACATATTCAACTCTTGTGACACAGATCGGGAAATAAAATCCATTTGGAAATTGAAAAGAAACACTCATGCTCATAGGAAACTTGGCTATTTAAAATTTATTGAGTCTATATACCATTTATTGAGCTATAGTACCACATACCATGTACCATAACTACCCAGGTCCCTTTTGTTCTAATTTAAGTCATATCACAGGATATTTAAGGACTACCTAAGAACTAGTCAGCCATACCAGGACAATAGACGGATCCAAGTTGCATCAAAACATTGGTTCCGAAACATATTTTGAAGCAGCAGTTCTCAAAATGTGGTCTTTGAATTATATTTTGATGTGTATCACAGGGACACAGGGATCCCTGAGTCCATTTCAGAGGGTCAAAACCATTTGATAATATTAAAAAGTTATTGATATAATCCACATAAACAAAAGTTTTTTGGGGTCCTCAATAATTTTTAGTAATGTAAAGGAGCCCTAAAACCATATCACCAAGGATAGCCCACTTAGGAGGGAGAAATTAAGGCATATACTCAGAAATGCAGATAATATAAAGATAAAAATTATGAATAAAATTTTTTAAAGAGCAAATGCACCAATCTAGGGTAAGCAAACATCAAAAGAATCCATGAATACCCTAGGCATGAATTAGCCCAATAAAGATACACTTAGAGAATGGTATAATTACTTTTATGCTTAGTGGTTATCCTAGAGGATTCAAAGTTGCTTTGGCTATTTCTGTCTATATCATACCCACTGCCACCCTAAGGGGATTATTCTAACCAATCTGACTTAAAGAAACTGACTTAAAGAAATTCTGAGGTAAATGGTCAAAGATTTCTCAGCTCATATTAAATCTAAGTTTTTAGACCTTTCATTCTGTCTATTAGAGATAAAGCAAATTGTCCAAGGTTTCACACCTAATAAAAGTCAGGATCTGAACCCAAATCTCCCAACTCAACATTTAGTCCTTTTTTCACTATACCATGCTGCCATAAGTGAGGGCAGATTTTTTTCTTTGTTAGAGCAGTAGAGCTAATTGTCCAGTCATACCTGAATGCTGATCATCTCAGAGTTGCTATTATAGATATTCAGGGAAATGGAAGTGAAAACTTTCCTTCTTTTTAACTACACCAAGAACTTTGTGGCTCTCTTATTTCACTAGTCATTTGTGTCCCTGTCATACTTCCTACTCAACTGTTCAGTAATACAATAAACATTTAAGTGTCTACTATGTGCTAAACACAGTGGTTACAAAAAGAGACAAACGGTAGTCCCTGTCCTCAAGCAGCTTACAATCTAATGGAATTGTAAGCTCTTTAAGGAAAGGGAGATGGTTTTGGTCTTTGAATACTAAATAATATCTAAACAAAATCATTTCACACATAGTAGTCTTCAGTATTGGCTGATTCAAATTAGAAAAAAATATACAAATTCCATGCAAAACTCAAAACTCAACCTTTAAGCATGTCCAGAGACAAATATTTTTTAAAATCACAGATTTGGAGATGGAAAGGAACTTAGGAGTCATCTAGACCAACCCCCTCATTTTAAAGAGTAAGACACTATGGCCCAGACAGGTAAGGTAACTTGCCATAAATTGTACTGGTTATAACTACTGGAAAAGCCAGAATTTGAACTCAGATACTCAGGTTCCAAGACCAGCACTCTTTCAATTTATCTAGTTTGTTATTAAAATAAGTTATCTTCATTCACTGGATAATTCACTAATAATGAATTAAAGTCTGAAATGTAAACTGATATACAATGCTTAGAACACACAAGTTACTTTTCTAAAACACAATTTTGCAGATTAGTGGCAGAATTCCCTGCAACTGGAGGTGTGCTAACTTCGTGGACTTTTTACTCTGTGAAGCTACTCAGATATGTTACTTACTTTGACTACTTTATTGCTTCCTGTGAAATCATATTTTGTATTTTCATTATTACCTTTATCATCCAAGAAATTAAAAAAATGAAAGAATATAAATATGCCTATTTCAAGAGTATTTGGAACTTATTAGAGTTGCTGATTTTGGTGGTGAGTACTAAAACTACCCATAAAATGGGGCATTTGAGTCCAAGTAAAGGGAAAGGTTGGAAATGAGGCACAAGGCTGTTCTTACCTTTGATTTTGTTGTCAACCACCCTTAATCCATAACTCATATTTATCTATCTGACCACAATAACTTCTTGTCATTCTGGCTCTCCTTATGCCTCACACCACCTAAGCCTATCTTTTGTCCTCTCATCACTTCTTGCTTTCCTAGGCCATTACCCCCTGCTTTGGCTTTCCTTTCCTCTCTCCCAGTCCTCCTCTTGAATTCCTTGCCATCTTGCGTTGTTGCTATTGATCCTTCCCAGAACTCACCACTAGATTACTCTGAGCATCTGCTTTCTACCTGTGTGCCCTGACTTACACAAATGGAGAAAGTCACATAGCTATTTGAGGTTCACTGCAAATTTATCCTATCCAAGCTGAGCTGGGGTCTCCCTGCTACACACTAATCTTATGACACTTCCTCATTGACTCTCTGGCACATTAGCTTTCCTACAGTAACGTTTCCACACATCATCTCTCTTCTGAAGCCACCAATTACCTCTACTCTCTCATCAAAGGACTTTTTTTAATGCCTGACCCAAAAAATTGAGACTGTCATCTGTTGTGAACTTCCTTTATCCTAAGTTCCACACTTCATATCTTCTCAGCATTATCTTCCTCCTTTGCTCCAGGGTCAGAGGAAGAAGGAGCCCTTCATACCAATGCCAATCTCCTTACTTGTACACTTGATTCCATCCCCTTATGTCTCTATCAGTACCTTGTCCCTTCAATTAGCTACACCACGCACTGTGGGAAATTACTGTGATAATTTAATTTTATTATTAATAAAGTTAATTTATCATAAAATCAATTTTAATAAATTTTATAAATTTCTTTAGTCTCTTTTTTCCCCATCCCACCCCTGCTCTTCTCCCAAAGTTATAGCTACTTTTTAGTTCATGAAAGAAAATGCATAAGTTACAAAAAAGCTGAGCCACCTTAGTTTTGGGACTAAAATTGAGAGAAAAAAAATTGATTGAACAAGCAAGTTACTGCAGATTTGGCAGAAGCAGTTATCAGCTTTAAAGACTGAAAGCAGAGGTTATGCCCAGTAGCCTTAAAAGCCTTGAGTAAGAATATTGAGGTAATGATGCCCTCTTTACAAACTCAAGACAGAATCAATAGTAACAACCAGGGATCAAGAAATTGGGAAGAGAGCTCCTAAAGCAGGGGTCAGCAATGTATGGCTCTTGAGCCGTATCTGGCTCTTTTGAGGGCCAGATATGGCTCTTTCTGCAGGAGCCCTAAAGTCAATTTTTTTTTCAGGCACTGTTATAGGAGCGTGCACTGTGAGCACTGTACGGCTCTCACGAAATTACATTTTAAAAAATGTGGCGTTTATGGCTCTCACGGCCAAAAAGGTTGCCAACCCCTGTCCTAAAGCCAAGGAAAAAAGCCAAGGGTTTGTGTCAGGGTGTATTAAGGGTGTATCATTGCACATAACCAATATTGCATAAAGTTTTATTCATTATTTTCTCTTTAAAAATAGTTCTTATGTCCATTACGTAGTACAAATATATACAGACAGGGATCTCATCTATAACATCCCTGGGAAATGGTAATCCAGCCTTTGGCTAAAGACCTATAGTAAAGGGAAACCCATTACCCCCTGAGACCACCTGTTTTGCTCTTGATGAATTTTCATTGTTGGGAAACTGTCCTTTCCTCAAACCTAAAATTGGTTCTTTGCAACTTCTAATCATTTTCTAGTTTTTTGCCTCTTTGGCCATACATAACAAGTATAATATTCTTCCACATGGCAGCCCTTCAAATACTTGAAGGTGACTTGTGTGTGCCCTAAGTCTTTTTCTCCAAACTAAATATCTTCAGTTCCTTTAACTGTTCTTCATATGCATGGTATTAAGGCCCTTCACCATTTTGGCTGCCCTTCTGTGGATATTCTTCAGTTTATCTATACCCTTCCTAAACTATTGACACACAGAAATGAACATGGTAATAAAGGTGTGTTTTGGACTGTACAGAACCAAAAGACTTATCTACCTGCCTCTCGGTGCAGTCTAATATAGTATTAGCTTTCTTAATCATCATTATCATCCGTTTCATATGAATTGGCTTTTACCTAAGATTCTATCATCTTGTACTTTTTTTAAAAATGACTTCTGAAACTACTAATATGAAGCATTTTTCTTTCATTTTATTTTTATTGCCTTTTTTTACATGGCTAATATCAAAATGTGCTTTATATGACTTCATATGTATAAAGAGTATCATCACATTTCTTGCCTTCTCTAGATAGAGAAGGAAAAGCAAGAATTTGAAATTAAAAATAAAATTTAGGAAAAATAAAAAATTTTAAAAGAAACTGTCCTAAGGTCACCAATGGCCTTCTGAAAATCACCAAAAAATTAGAAACTAAATATGACTTGACATTTATCCCTATTAAATTTTATCTTGTTGAATACAGACCAATGATTTAGCCTTCCATAAAACCTCTTTAGATCTGATTTAATCATCCAATATGATCCAATAAGCTCTGCTTAGGTTTTGGTCAAATAATAATCTAATAAAAATGCCATCTAGATTTTTATCTAAATCATAATTAAAAAGTAAACTTGCATAGGTTCTAGGAGCACTCCATTGAAGACTTCCTTCAAAGATAACTTAGAACATTACAGATTAGAGAGTGGAGTGAAGTGGACTTGGAGGAGCACTGGATCTGGATCCAATTCATTTAGATTTTAAGCTGGGCTCTCCCACTTGCTCTGTATGACCTTGGACAAGAAATTTAACAATTCTGAGCCTCAGCTTCATCTATAAAATTGGGATATTGAGCTATAAACTTCAAGGTCCCTTCCAACTCTTTGGCATCCACTCAACCAGATCTAAATTCACCTAACTACAGTCAGTCAAGAGGCAAGCATGTGTTAACTGCCTTCTATGTGCCAGGTACTGTGCTGAGTGCTAGAAATACAAAGAAAATCAAAAGACAGCCCCAGCCAAATGTAGAAAATAAAGAGAATAATAAGGAAGGAAGTGGAATCCCTTAAAGTAGACAGCTTTCTCAAGGAGTTTATCCACAAGAGGAAAGAGAGATATAAGATGATAGTGAGGATGGATTGATGAAGTGAGGGCTTTTTAAGAATCATGCAGACATGATTATATTTGCAGGCATTAGGAAAGGAGCTAGTAGATACTAAGAGATTGAAGATAAGTGAGACTGGGAATGATAGAAGGAGCATTCTGTAGGAAAAGTTGGGTTGGAATGGGTTCACATGCATGTAGAAGGATTTACCTTGGTAAGGAGTATGTACTTTTATGTACTACAGATGCAGGAGATAGTGGCAAAAACTGAGTTATGTTAAAAAGAGAGGGCTTTCAGTGAATAGTATCAATTTTTTCATTGCAATATGAAGCAAGGTTCTCAGCTGAGAAGGAGAATGCTCTGGAGAAGAGCAATATCCTAACCACCTCCCAACCTCCCTATGCCTCTGATAAGGCCTGACTGTGCCTCTTGTGCTAGGGGTACAGTATTACCTTAAGGCTGAGCACATTTCTGCTTTCAGTACTGGGGTCTTACTTTGCCTTCTCTGTAATGGGCAAGAGTATTTATTGTGCTGCTATTGCTGGGGCCTGACTCAGCTTCCCTATGATGGGGCACATGTTGCCCCTCTGTGCCCAAATCTGTCTCTGTCCCACTATGTCAAGGCAGAGGGTTGGCAAGGATCTTCCCCACTGGATATAAAGGTTCTGAGAACGAATGAAAAGGTTTAGAGAAATCACTGTAGTGAGTGTGATAAGGAAGTCACTTAGAGGAGTGTGAAATGATTGCCTAACCAACAGTGAGGCCTCAGTTGAAATTGTGCTACATGAATTTGTAATCAACCCAGTCATGATTTTCTTCAGTTTCATTCAGCATCATGTGAGTAAGGATAAAAACAGCAGATGGTAGGAGTAATTCGAGATCAAGGCTTTGCAGGGAAAAAATCTGGTGATACGATAAGGGAACAAGGTACTTGAGTGAAAAGGATATGGTAGAGTTGAACTGGTTCACCAAGAAGTCAAGATGGAGAATGGAGAAGAATATATCCAGTGTAGGGGTGGTAACTTGGGAAAGAACTGAGGGATCAAAGGTGAGGTCACAGTGAATATGAAGAATAGTTCTGGAGTTGAAGACGGAGGGAGAGATTGTGAATCAGATAAGAAATTTTCAGAATTTATGAACATAGAAGTGATGCTTTTGAAGGTAAAAGGCAAGATCAAAGGTAAGACTGTATCTGTACCTGTAGTTGAATTAAAGGAGTAGGTTACAAGAAATAAGTAACTTGAGGATCTAGCCCATATCTTTTCCCCAAGAATATCACGAGACATTATCAAATAATTTGCTAAAAATCAAGGTAAACTGTGGCTACAGCATTCCCTTGATCTACCAATCTAGTAGCCCAAAAGAGTTCAGGTATGAATTGATGAAGCCATGTTTGCTCTTCATAATTACTTCTTGTCCTAGAGTTTGCTAACTATTCCTTTATTAATGTGTTTTACAATTTTGCCAGGAATAAAACTCAAGCTTGCTAGCCTTTAGTGTGCAAAATCTATTCTCTTTCCTTAAAAAAAAGAAAATTGGAACATTTGCCTTTTCCAGTCCTTTTGGAGATAAACTCCATGAGAAGACCATCTGCAATAGATATAAATACAATACACTTCCTTTCCTATCACTCTCTTTTAACTCTCTATAGCAGTGATGGCAAACCTTTTAGAGATGAAGTGCCAGGCCCCTCCCCCATCCCCAGACTGAGTGCCATGCCACCCCCCACCCAGAGGCCATATGCCATGCCCCCTCCTTACCCCACTCAGGGGAGGGAGGAAGTGTTCCCATTGTGCTGCTGGCCAGAGGGGTGGGTCATGTGAGAATTGTCCTCAGCACAGGTAAAGAGGGGGAGAGGAGTGGCCCTCCTACTCTGCATTCTGTGAGCTGCCCACCTTACCTGCTGTGAGCTCCCATTAGGCTGCTAGGGAGAGGGGCGGGGGATATGAAAAAATGTCCGGCACAGTGAAGAGGGGGAGTGGAGCAGCTCCACCCTACTCCCTCTGCTTTTCTAGTAATGAACTGGGTGGGGGAGGGAGTGGCCAAATGCCCACAGAGAGGGCTCTGTGTGCCATCTTTGGCACCTATGCCATACGTTCACCATCACTGCTATAGTCTAGCTTCTGCCCTATCATTCCATTGAAATTATTCTCTCCAAAGTTACTAATGATGCATTAGTCATCAAATCTTAATGGCATTTCTCAGTCCTCATTCTTGACCTTTTCAGGCTTTGACAATGTTAATCACTCTTTTCTCTGAAACTCTTCTCTTTAGTTTTCATGACTCTTCTCCTACATGTCTCTCCACTCCTTCTCAGACTTCTTTTGATGGCTCTTTATCAAGCTCACAAATTAAGTTCACAAACCATGGGTGTCCCTGAAGGATTTGTTCTGGGCCCTCTTCTGGTTGATATACTGTTTCACTTAGTTTTCACTTGGATCTCATCACTCCCATGGATTTAGTTAATATTTCTACAATTCCCAGATCTTCTTATCCAATCCTAATTTCATTATACCCTCCCAATCCCACACCATATACCTCTTGCATCTCCAACTACCTGTTGAATATCTTGAATTAGATATTCCTTAGGCTTCTCAAACTTAATATGTATAAAACTAAACTCATCGGCTTTCTCCCAAAACCTTCCTCTTTCCTTCATTTCTCTTTTGTTAAGGAAATCATCTTCCCAGTTTCCCAGACTTGCAATCTGTGTTTCACCCTTGACTCCTCACTGTCATGCCACCCTCATATCTTATCTGTTGCCAAATTCTTTTGATTCTACCCTCATAAAACTTCTACAAGCAGGCCTTTCTCTCCTCTGATACTGCCACCATTCTGGAGCAGGCTCTCATCAGTTCATGTCTGGACTACTGCAATAGTCTGCTGGTTGGCTTCAAGCCTCTTTTCCTCGTCAATCCATTGCCACTCAGCTCTCAAAATGAGTTCCCTCCCTATTCAGGCATTTAATTGGCTCCCTATCACCTCCATGATCAAATTCTTTTAAAGACTTTTCTAAACTGGATCCCTCAGACCTTTTCAGTTTTCTTACACCATACTCTCCTCTATACTTTGTTTTCCAGTGACACTGGCCTCCTTGCTGTTCTTAACCAAAGCATTCCACCTCCTGGCTTGGGGCATCCTCTGGCTTTTTCCTGTATCTGGAATTCTCTTCCTCATCTTTCTCTCTCTCCTGGTCCTTCTAGTCTCAGCTAAAATCCCATCTTCTATAATAAGCCTTTCCCTGATCCATCTTAATGCTAATGGCTTTCATCTGTTGATTATCTCCATCTTTTCCTCTTTATATCTTATTTGTACATAGTCATTTGCCTGCTGTCTGCCCCATTAGACTATGAGCTACTTGAGAGCAGGGACTTTTTGCTTTTGTATCTCAAAATGCAGTGCCTGGCTCACAGCAGATACTTGATAAATGCCTGTTGACTGACTAGTCAACACTTTTATCCTCCTCATTGGGATTTTCCCGTGTCTTCAGAATTTCATTCTTGACATCTTCCCATTCCCTGAGATCTGGACTCCTCTGGACTCCTTAAAATCTTTCCTCCAAAAGTCTAGAATTTGTATCGGACTATTTCAGCACTCCTTTCCCTCCTTAATTCCAAGATGGAGTAGTCACTTCCTTTTAAGGCACAGGGAAAAAGCTCTAACAGATGCCAGAACTATTTAAGTCCTCTATCACTACTACATTGTACTGTGCTAGACTGTTGTTTCCTTTGGGGGTGGGGAAAGGGGCGAGGGGCAACTTTGTAAAAATTTTTATTAGCCTTAACTGAGAACCAGGACCCCTTGGGAAATCCAGGACCAGGGAAAAGGTGGTGGTACCCTCAGAGAAATGGTCAGTCGATCCCCGCACCCATCTATAGTCACTGACCCTAACACATATACAATATCTCAGAAACCTACAACAAAAATATACTGGGCTGTACATGAGGATGATAAATAGATCCCCATATCCCCTACTTTCCACAGCAACCCCATCCCATGTCTGAGGCCAATGTAGTTTCCCTGGGCCCTGAGCCTCCCCTAGGTAATTAAAATTCTTTTAATGATTTATTTGAAAAAAGAATCAATGCTCCAGAGAATAGCAATATATCCTAACCACCTCCCAACCTTCCTATGCCTCTGATAAGGCCTGACTGTGCCTCTTGTGCTAGGGGTACAGTATTACCTTAAGGCTGAGCACATTTCTGCTTTCAGTGCTGGGGTCTTACTTTGCCTTCTCTGTAATGGGCAAGAGTATTTATTGTGCTGCTATTGCTGGGGCCTGACTCAGCTTCCCTATGATGGGGCACATGTTGCCCCTCTGTGCCCAAATCTGACTCTCTTCCACTATGACAAGGCAGAAGGTTGGCAAGGACCTTCCCCACTACTACTCTATTGTGCAAGGACAGGATTATCATGGATACTGTTGCTACTACTGGAGTCTATCCTATTCTGAAGCTAGAGTTTGTCTAGATTTTAGGAAAGTTCAAGTCTCTTATCCTATTCTTATGGAAAAGATTGAGAACTTAGGTGATTGAGAACAGTACAGTTAAGTGAATTCAGAACTAATTTGTCAGAACCATTAATGGTTCCATGGCAATTTGACGGATTCTCTAGTGGAACATTCCCAAGGATCTGTTCTTGGCTGTGTACTCTTTCATTTTTTCTCAGTGACTTGGACAAAAGTAAGAATGGCATATAAAAACTTAACATATTGGCTGACTGAATCAGGATTCGAAAAGATCTTAGAACATTGGACTGAATGTAATAAGATGTCACTTAATAGGGATAAAGTTAATAGATTCAAAAATCATCTTCAAAAGTACAAGATGAGGGAAATGTGACTTGATAGCAATTTATGTGAATAAGATGTGGAAGACCTTAATTGTCTACAAACTCAATAAAACTTAAAAAGTGTAATGACAATGAGGAAAGGCTAATGTGATCTTAGACTGCTTTGAGAGGCATGTTGCCTCAATAATGAGGAAGGTGATAGTGGCCTTGCCTTGGTCAGATATCTCTTTAAACCTTAAAGTGCAATATCACCATTTTCTATAGTATGGTATCTAGTTCTGGGCTACACATTTTAGAAAGGGCATTGGTAAATTCAAGTATGCCCAGAGAAGGGTTGCCAACATGGTAATAAATCCCAAAATCATGCCACATAGATTGCTGAAAGAAAATTGAAAATGTTAACTAAGCACAGTGTCTGGCACAAAGCAGGTGCATAAGAAATGTTTAAATGAATTGAATGTTTATCTGGGGAAGAGAAGACTTAGAGGTATGTTGAAAATGACCATTATTTTTTAAAAATTTGGCCTTTTCAATCGTTATACATACATACATACATATATATATATATATCCCTACACAGGGACATATAGATCTAAAATATATGACTTCTGAAACATCCTTACATGTGTCTGTGTATATATGAGTGCATATGTAAAGCTTTAAGTAGCTTAAAACTATACTAACATATGTTTACATGAATGTGTATATATGTATTGTGTATATACACAGATATGTATGTGTGTGAGAGAGAAAATGGTTGAAGAGGTAGCATACCAGAGAAACCTGAGAGAAATATGATGGAGGACTCCAGTAGAAAGGAGGTAGCTTTGGCAAAAAAGAGGAGCCATCTCTTCTTCTGCAGAAGAGAATGAGAGAACAGAAGATGCAGAAGACTTCTAAGATGAGGATTCAGGGAAATAAGGGAGTTTGATGCCTTTTCTCAGGAATCAGACAGGAAGGGGATGAGGGGTGGCAGTGGGAGCTTCAGAAGATTTAGAACAGGGTAAGGGGAGAGTAATATTAAAAAAAGGATTTCCATGTAGCAATGAGGGGCCAGTTTAGATCATCTAAGTATCTAGTTGACCCATTTAAATGGTTATGTGACTTTCTCCAGCAGCCTCCAGTTATTGGCTGTAGGAATTGAAAAAAATGAATAGTGTAGGTAACCTAACGTTAAAGATTAACAAAGTGTGCACAATAACAGGAGGGCAGGGGACTCAGTGGCATAAGACAGTGAATAGTTAAACTGGGTATATAGCTAAAGACTCAAAATTATGAAAGGAAGAAGATAAGGCCAGAGTACATGTAAGGGGGAGAAATGCCTTATTTAAACAATTGCTTCCTTTCATCCTCTTCCCTTTAAATGTTACTGTATTGGATTTCTAGACACTTATAGAGTTCATATTTAAAATGTGCACTGCAATGGATTTGAGGTTGGAAATTCTCATCTAATTATTTTTATTTTCCTATTTAGCTATCTATTTTGGCCATTTCAGTCAATATACTTCGTACATCCAAAGCAAGCCTCTTACTTGGCCATCTATTAGAAAGAAACGAGGAATATGCAGACTTCTATTTTCTTGCATTTTGGCAAATTCTTTACAATGACATAATTGCTATTAATATCTTCTTTGCATGGATTAAGGTATTCATAATTTATTCCACCAAAGTTTCTAAAGCATTGCTAAATAACTATAGTTTTATGACCAAAAAGTCCTGAAGAAAACACAATTTTCTCATGTTCTAACTCAGAGGTAGCAATCTACCTCTAACTTAGCTTCAGTACAATTTAGAGAAATTAGATCCTTATAATGAGCCTCTTTCTAAATATTAAGAGCAAATTTTAATTTTTTTTAATCTAAAAAATTAAGACTTTCCCTTCTTCCTGGGACAATTCCAAGGATTAAAATTAGTTAGTAGAATGCTTGAAACTCCCTTGTGTGGTGTAATTTCTGGAAAATGCATTATAAAAGAAGTCAAGAACCTGGAGGTCTGGCAAAGGCTCTGCCACTGGCTCCTCGTGTTTCTGTCACTGAGTGAGTCACTTCTCCTACATGAATATCAGTTTTCTCCTTGGTAAAAATTAAAATTGAAAAAAGAGGATTAGACAATCTCTAAGGCCTCTTTCAGTTCTAAGGCACTGATATTACTTACTTGAAACAACTCAATTGTGTAAAAGCATTTGCATTCAACTGTCTTCCCTCTGCAGAGTCAGATTCTCTTCCCAATTCAGATTCACTTATTTCTTGACATCTTTATCTCCCCAAATGAATTAAATAACCCAATAGCACCAAAATAGTCCCTGCTTGGCTTGTCAGAGAGACAGGGGAGGAAGAAAGTCAAGAAACTAGCCAAACAGAAACAAATATACTCCACATACATTCCATCCATCTCATCTTCTGGTAAGCCATGAATAGAAGCCAAAGTTAAGCATCACAGAAGAACAATATTCTGTGGCATGAAGAACTAGGAGAATATATGGAGATTAATGGAAGAAAAGTTCTCCTTTAAAGACAAATATCTCTGAAAAACAGGCATAATTTTTGAAAGAGCACGATTCTTGGCCAGGTGTCTCCCCTAAGTTTAAAATTTCTCTAGCATTATTCATTTTGATTTTTCAAGGGTGAGACTCAAAAAAAAGGAGGAAAACTAATAGCCTAGTTGTAGAAATGAAATACTCATTAAGTCCCTGTTGAAAAAATCAAAGCATACAATGTACAGCAGCTTATCCCTTCTTAAAACCAACACTTCTTTGAACAGTTTCTAATACAATGTTGACAGTTCACTTTCAAATTCTTTTTCACTAAGAAAATCATGCTTTTGCCCAAACTCTTTAAACTTTGTAATGCAAACCCAGTTTTATTCCTGCTAGGTTCCCTTTATCTTACCAAAGACCTTGACTCCTATTGCCAAGATAAGTACCAGTTTGTCAAAAGAAAATGTACTGCTGAATTGTAGGCAATGTATCGTGAGGAAATATAAAAGGAACAGAAAAATAGTCTTGTCTACTCATGGAATTTATGAACCTAGTGGGGGACACAATATAGAAGTATGAAATGTCACCAAGTTATCCATTATCTACATCCTGAGAGGGTGTTGTTACTAGCAAGTCCTTCCTGTAAGTTCATCCCTTGATTTAAAGGCAAATTTCTCATAGAACTGATTAAATTTTTTGTTTAGAGTTATAGTCTTTGGTGCTCTCTCCCATCCCAAACTATTCTCTTCTCTTTCAGATATTCAAATTCATAAGCTTTAATGAGACAATGTCTCAGCTGTCAACAACTCTCTCCCGTTGTATCAAAGATATCATAGGATTTGCCATCATGTTTTTTATAATATTCTTTGCATATGCCCAGTTAGGATATCTTGTTTTTGGATCACAGGTTGACGACTTTTCCACTTTTCAGAATTCTGTGTAAGCTCATTTTAAAAAAGAGTAAATATAAATTCAAAATGTATTATTTCTGGGAGGGTATAAAGGTCTAAAAACTTCTGGTATTAATTTTTTTGTGGGTGGTAGTTGTGCTTCAGTCTTAAGTACTCTAACCAGCTTTATAACATATAATGTCTAAAATAACCACTAAATAACCTCAGAAATAGCATAGAACTATGCAGGACTCCAGAATGTAGTTACTGTTCCCAAAATTGTTTTTTGATTAAGAATGTTAAATTTTGTTTTCAGAGGTGACAGCCAGGTTTATTAGTACGCCCATTTCAATAACATTAAAGTTTACATTGCACTTTTCTCACAACAACCCTGTGAGATAGGCAATATATTAGCCATCTCAATTTAGAGAGGAAGCTGATCCTGGTTTTAGGCCTCTAGGCCCCCTTCTTTTAGGATTAAGTTCTAGGAAGACAGGAATTATATTTTATTTAAACTCCCTTTGCCAGTGTCTAGCCCAGTGTTTTGGATGCAAAATGAATAAAATTGTCAGAAACAGTTTGAGAACACATTCCCCAGGAAGCAGAACTAAAAGGTTTTCCCTGCAGTCACCATTTTGGAATCAAACATGCTTGTCTTGAGTTCAACTTGCCTAACTTGTACTTATACCTATTTTAAATAACCAAATCAGCCAGGATCAGGCAAGAGCTAGAGAATGTCCACAACTTCAAAAGCAATGAAATATAGACACTTTTCTGATCTACTGGCTAGTTCCTCACCTCCAGTTTCCTGCCTCTCTCTTCCTTGGCACAAACTAAATTGGTCCCTAGGCCTGGAAACATAACCCCTCCTCGCCTCTGCCTCTGATAATGCTGAGCTTCCTTGGAAACTTAGTTCACATGCCATTTCCTATGACATGCATGCCTTTATCCCACTAGTCTTTAGGGCTCTAGCCCCTCAGATTATTTTGTATTTGTGTAGATGTTACATGCTCCTGGCAGAATGTCAGCTCCTTGAAAGCAGTTTATTTTGTCTTGCATCCCCATTACCTTGGTACGGTGTCTTTCTCAGGAAATGCTATTTGAATCGAAATCCTTACAAAAGCATTAAATCCAGTGTTTTGCTAAAACACAAGCTTCCTTTAAAAATAGGATCCTCTATTTTTTTTTTAAATTAATTCGCACACAATTTTTTCAGGAAGTTGTTTATTGTTTAAAATCTAACAGCTTAAGAAAATTCAAATAAACTGAACTATGTTTCCCCCCACCCCATAGTTCCTGGATATAACTGAAATGGGTTTCTAATAGAAATCTTGAATAACTTTGTTTTGTATTTTTAAATTACAAGCACACTTCATTTAATATTTTCCCCAAACAATACTCTTGCAAGGTCATTAGGACACAGCTACATTCCTATTTAACTCTGTCCCTAGTCTGCTCTGGCTCACTATAAACAGCTTTGTTTAATACTTTCATGGAACCAATTAATAATTGTAGGCAGAGGTTGCTTGTAATAGCATGCTATGGACACTAGACCAGAAGCCTGGCAATTGGGATTCAAGTTTTGACTCCATACTTGCTAGCTACGTGTCATTGAGTAAATTACCTCCATTCTTTGGGGGTCAGTCTCCTAATCCTCAAAATGAATTGGATTAGATCCTGTCTAGCAGCATTTCCAACACATATAGTCATAGTATATTTTAACTAATCCTCTCTAGGGAGATGCTACAGTAGTTTGGATAATCCAGGGACCCAGATGAGAGAAAAAGCTGCTGTTTTGATTTCTCTGACCCTGAGCTTCCTCCCATTTATCAATCCAGTTCTCATTGTTTGGTTTTGCTCTGCTCTGCATATAGTCAGAGTATCTCCACCTGAAGAGAAAGGACTAGATGATAATTTCAGTTGAGAATATTTGGGAAGAGACTGAAGAATGAAAGCCATGACCACTCTCTCTAAAAACATGTACCTCATGGGCAGGAGGAAACAGTGGCAGTTTCTTATCTTCCTAGGCTAAAGAGAAAAATAATTTTAAGGATTTATGTCTCTGACTTATCTTGCTCTGCATCTTTCCCTGCTTTGTATAGGAATATTAATCAACAGTCTTAAAAACAGAATCAATCCTTTGTCAAGGGTAATTCAATACCTGGCACATAGTAGAAGCTTAATAAATGCTTGCTGAATGATTCAAGACAAATCCAACCCTAGAGATAGGGGAGGTTAAAACCTCTAGCATTCTGCAGCTCCAAATGTCCTTAGTGAATGTATTTCATTCTTCCACTATTATTGATCCTCAACTTTGTCTTCTGGTTGATATGAAAGCTTTTTCTCTGTTACTTGACAAAGAATATCAGAACACCATGGAAAAATTTCTGCATTTCTAAAATTAAATCTACATGTAATACACAAACATATATTACATTTCTGATATCACTAGAAAATTTGACAACCAGAAATGCAGAGCCACGGCATCAAGTTATTTATATGTCATAGGAGAAAAAGAAAATGAACTTTGAGATCCTCTAGTTCAATCCTCTTATCATACAGAATACAGCAAGCATTCATTATAGTAAACAGAAAACGGGGTTTAAAGTTGGCAATGCCTAACCTTAATTTTGGCTATAGTCTTAAGAAGGAATGGAAAAATGAATAAATTAAAAAGCATCTATTACGCATTATGTGCCACGCACCTTGCTAAGTGCTAGGACTACAAACCTCTCTTTGCCTTTTCTGCCTACAGAAAGGGAATATGAAGATTATTTTGGCATTTCTAAATACATTAAATAAAAGAAGGAATTTTATGTAGTCAACACAGCATCCACAAGGAAGAAAATAGCTATAAATAAAAGATCTGTGAAGCCCATTTTTACTAAGACAAGGCAAAGAAAAGGAACAAATGCAAATAACATCATATCAAGAAGCCAAAAGGTTTAGGGTTCAAGAGCCCAGGAACACAGCAAGACTACTTGATGTAAAATCTGGAGCATTAGAAAACCTCATTACTGTACTGAAATGGAGTCATTGAGGTCTTGGCCAATTAAAAAGGTCATAAAAAAACAGGCTCAAGGCTTCTAAATTCCAATACCACATTTCTACAGGTTATATTCCGAGTTTCTTCTTCTTTAGGGTCCCCCTTTCGGGCATACACTACTACTTCCTATCCTTCTCCCCTATCCTGCCAGTTCAGTGGTTAAGAGTTAGGCTCTGAGATCTAACTCCTTACTTTACCCAAATCACATATTTTGTGCAACTAGAACACTTCGAGATAGTAGCAACCTCTAGTTTTGTTTTGATGAGATGCTTGGAATTCCTTTTTTTCTAATGTTTTCTTTCTTTTTAAGATTTACACAGTTTCGAATTGTTCTGGGAGATTTTAATTTTGCCAACATTGAGAAGGCCAACTGGGTGCTGGGACCTGCTTACTTCATCACTTTCATATTCTTTGTATTCTTTGTCTTGCTGGTAAGAGTGATAACCATGTGGTCTGTCATGGGGCTCCAACAGCTTGCAGGGAGAGAACAATTATGAAACCCTTAATTCTGAAAAAAAATGCAGTTAAATTTCTCATGAGAGTCCATTGCCTTAGAAGTTGCTCACTGTATTGTTAGTAGGAAGCCAGAAATTAAGTGACCAAAAGAAAATCAAAAATCAAAATCTGGAGCATTAGAAAACCTCATTACTGTACTGAAATGGAGTCATTGAGGTCTTGGCCAATTAAAAAGGTCATAAAAAAACAGGCTCAAGGCTTCTAAATTCCAATACCACATTTCTACAGGTTATATTCTGAGTTTCTTCTTCTTTAGGGTCCCCCTTTCGGGCATACACTACTACTTCCTATCCTTCTCCCCTATCCTGCCAGTTCAGTGGTTAAGAGTTAGGCTCTGAGATCTAACTCCTTGAGCCAGATACTTTGCTTAAAGGGGAAAGGAATAAATGATAACCTATAAGTATTATTTGAGTTCTAGGAAAGACTATATTAGTTCATCTTACCATTGGAGTCTCTGAATATTCTTTATGGTTTTTGTGAGAGCCCCTAGAAGTTCAAAAAGTTAGCAGATACAACAGTGGCATGCACAATCTGGGCTCTTCACACTCTTTAGTCACAGACCTAAAGGATCAAAATGCCAGCTCAAAAGTTCTACAAATCCCCAAGAACAGATCACAAACACCTTCTGAGAGGAAAGCATTTCCTTAAAAATGCCAGAAAGCATCCATTCCAATAAGGCCTGTACCAAGCACATTAATGACACTGGTATAGAAAACCCTCTTCAATGAAAGGATTTCTCTTTCCATAACTGCAGGCTTTTCTTTTCACCTATCAGTCCCCTCTTAATATCAGATACTAAGCTTTTTTCCAACTTACTAAAATGAGCCTTTGTCAAGCTCATTCAACTAGAATTCACCAAATTAATTTCTTGGAATACTTCTCCACAGAACATGTTCCTGGCAATTATTAATGATGCCTATTCAGAAGTGAAAGCTGACTATTCCATTGGTAGGATGCCAGAATCTGTGTTAGCAGGCCAAATCAAAGCAGTAAGTAAAATTAGCTTCTTTATAGTAAGGCCATAGGATCAAAATCTTACTAGATTTATTTTACCTTAGTTTGGATATCCATTAACCACAGGTCTCAATGTTTTATTTTTTCATTTCCCTTGTAATGTTGTCTTGTCACTTCACTGAAGTTAACATAGTGAAATCTTCCTAATTCTCATAGGGACACAAAGTTCATAGTAATTACCCTCAATGAAAGAAGAAATCTTAATTCCTTGCATTTTTTTGCATCAAATGAATGTGCTTTTATCAATTTTAATATGTTGTGGTCTAAATGATACCCATTGGTACAATTTGTAACAATGCTAAAAAGTACAGAAAACTACAAACTGTTGATGTTGGATTGCAGACTAGAGATGGCCCTGCCCAGAAGCCTCCTACCCTTAATTTTCCTGTATTGGAAAATGCTTAGATTTCCAGTAGGAAGATGGTGGAAAGAGTGCTATATTATCAGGAGATGGTAGAAATGCTATTATTTATTAATAAGATACCACACTTGGGCAGTTCAATATTTAAATTGAAATATTACATGAGAATTTTGTTTCTGATTATGATAGTGACACTTAAAATTCCATGGCACAATCTTAATGGCCATGTGACTAAAAATAATAATTAGGTTTTTTTAAATCAAAAAATTTCCTGTAAAAGGTCCATTTATACCCTCAATCTTCAGCCACCACTCAGTATTTCATGCCATAGTGTGAAAGGCAACAGAAGACGGGGATAAAAGATAATGGCAAACAAAGGGCTATAAAAGAATGTATACCCTTTGATCCAGTACTAGGTCTGTATCCTAAAGAGATAAAATAAAATAGGAAAGGATCTGTTGTACAAAAATATTTATAGATGCTCTTTTTGTGGTTGTAAAGAATTGGAGATCGAAGGGATGTCTTTCAACTGGGGAATGGCTGAACAAACTGTGGTATTTGATGGTGATGGAATACTATTGTGCTATAAGGAATGATGAAAAGGATGATTTCAGAAAGAGCTGGGAAAGATCTATATGAATTGATGCGGAGAAAATAAGCAGAACTAGGAGAACATTGTACACAGTAACTGCAGTATTGTGGAACGATCAAATGTGACAGACTTGGCTATAACAGCAATACAATGATCCAGGACACTTCTGAGGGACTTGTGAAAAAGAATGTTATCCAGCTCCAGAGAAAGAAAGAGTAGGAATGCTGATGATAACACGTGATTTTTCACTTGAGTTTGTTTTAGGGTTTTGGCTTTATAAGATTCACTTACAAAAATGAATGTGGAAATGTATAACTCGGGTCGAATTGCTTGCCAGCTCCAGGAGGGGGGAGGGAAGAAGGAAAAGAGAGAATATGGATGGTATAATTTGTGGAAATTTGTTATTACATGTAATTGATTAAAAAAATTTTTTAAGAAATAAGGGCAAAAAGGGTAGATGGCTCTATTATATTTTTCCATAAGGAGAGTTAACAGTAAAGCATTTCATAACTTTTATTTAATTGTTAAAGACTGTGGGGGAGTATTTTTTAACCCCAAATTCTCTTATATTCAGGGCTATACCAAAACCGTGGAGAAACTGAAATTAAGGAAACCCCAAACAAAAACAAAAAGTGAAGTGTAAGACTCTTCATAGTGTTCTTTATCTTTTAGATTTGTTCATGTTTTAACTTTTAAGTGGTAACTTACTAGGGTTTTTGACTGCTAGGATAAATGACCCAAAAGCTTAGGATCAACCAACTACAGATTTCCAACCCCCAGGTATTTACTTCCAGAAGTTCCCAAAACAAAGTTAATTTTGGTTCAATTTGATTATGCTTTCAGTTAAAAGAACTTGAAGACCAGGGTGCAAGGTACAGAGGGATGAAACACATCAGTGGATAAAGAGCCAGGTCTGGAGACCAGAGGTCCTGGGTTCAAATCTGGACTCAGATACTTCATGGCTGTGTGACTCTGGGCAAGTCACTTCACTCCAACTGCCTAGTCACTTACCCCTTGGAATCATTCTAAGACAGAAAGGGTTTAAAAGAAACATAAATAGCCTTGTTTTAGCAACTGGCCCATTTGCAGCATATGAAACTTCCATAGCCCAAGGCCTTTGGCAATAGGAAATAATTATAAGAGTGTGTGTGTGTGTGGTATGTAATTTGCCTGGCACGATACTTCAAAGGCTATCATTCTACAAAACGTCCAATGCTGCATTTCCTAGATCTGAACACACAAGTGAACATTTTATTCTCACTATAAAACTATTTCTTGCTAGCAGTTATGATTTACCATTTTATGACCCTCTATTTCTCCATTTTATATGAATAGGAAAAAGAGAACTGAAGCTGTCCAGACCAGAAGAGGCTTTGATGAAGATGTAGGACTTATTTTTCATAAACATCTATAGTGGTGGTATAGTAATAAAACATCTATAATTCTGGTAGCCTTAATTTAAAAGAAAAAAATCCTGGTTGAAAAAGTTTGGGGAGCTAGTGTTGCCCCCCCAGCCCACCCCAAAATGGCTAAGTGTTTACAATCTATCTTAAAGTCTGGCTTCCAGGTGCCTTGTAAGCATAAGAATTATCTCTCAAATGTATGTTCATGCCATGCATATGAAAAAGCTGGTTTGTTTATAAAAGTTTCAACACATATAGTTTTCTTTAACTTGACAAGGAAATTGAAAGTGCAAAGGAGATGAAAAAATGGAAAGAGAGGCTTGAGCAAAAATATTATTATTCAGATATCGCGGATGCTTATCAGACTGTCACACAACAAGAATTTCGAGAGTAAGCGAACTCTTGTACTTTATAGAATTTCTAGTGAATCAATGTCCTTTAATGTGTTAATGTGGTACAA
Source organism: Gracilinanus agilis (assembly GCF_016433145.1). Classification (NCBI taxonomy): domain Eukaryota; kingdom Metazoa; phylum Chordata; class Mammalia; order Didelphimorphia; family Didelphidae; genus Gracilinanus; species Gracilinanus agilis. The sequence goes on along the minus strand of NC_058131.1, from coordinate 405,806,410 downwards.
AGATATTGTGGCAATGAGAAGGTAGGAACCTCAAAATATTTTTTTCCTTCTTAGATTTTAACAAAATCCCAATTCTTTTGATATTCAGCACAATCTCTAGCCCTATTTTATGAGCTAAAGCAAAAATTACCCAAGATTTATATAAGGTAGCCAAGACTTGGCTAAACCATATTTTTTAACTGGAAGTCCCTAAAAGCTGCATTTATACATTTATACTCTACCAATTAATTATCTTCCAAAGGGCTTAGCCATTCAAAAATTTCTATTGAAAAGAGAACATACAGACCCTTCTATAGATCAGACTCCCAATCCTTTTGCTTCATTAGGATTCTAGTGTAATCATCTCAAATAGAGCACTTGACTGTGACACCAAGAAACCAGATTTCCTAGTCCTAGCTTAAGGTCCTACTTCCTTCTTCTTGGCCTGTTCATATCAATGATTGATTTTAGATGATCTCAAGATTCCTTCCAGCTCTGAAAATGCTTTGGGCAGTAACTTGGGAACTTTCAGAACACAGGCGTCCTGCATCCACTCATTATAGTTACAATATTCATTTCTACCAAAGATGTCTGATCAGGTATGGGCTCCCTTATAGTAATGATTCAAGTCACCTAACTATATACTCTTCTTTAAAATTCTATTTTAGACTCTTCTTATTTTCATTGGAACTAGAGAAGGAACTGCACTACGTCAGTACAAAATTAAACAGGGTGATGAAAAGGATTACTGCTACAAAAACATGAGAGATGCAAAAGCAAAGGTGAGATCAAATTAGGCCATTATTCAGCTTTCTTCTAAACCACATTATTTTATCATTTTTATTGCATCCCAACCTTTAACCCCCTTAAATCTGAACTGTTTTAAAAATTCTACTAAAGACCTAATAGTCTGGCTGTTGAAGTCCTTGTCCTATATAACCAGGTCCTTCAATAACACTCCCAAGGTGGAAGGTTTTGCCAAATGTTAGGGCAAGGTTCCAGAGCTCTTTGGAAGATCTCAGGTGAAATGGCTGCTTCGCATATAAGCTTTGTGACTCTGGGAAAGTCACTTAAACCTTCCCACACTCAAGTTTCCTTATGGTAGCAATACCAACTTCATAGGGTTTATTTTAGGATTGAATGACATAAAATATGCAAAGTGCATTCCAAACCTCAAAGTTGTAGTTATCCTCCATTATCAACAAAGTCTTTTATTATCTTTAAAGGGGTTGGTGTGAAAAAGGAGGTTACAAAGAGAAAATCCAGTTTTTGAAATAGGAAGGAGCAGCCAGAAAGCATAAGTTTTTTTCCCCAGGCATAGTCACTATAAGCCAATGCAATTCTTTTTCAGCTATAACATGTTACTAGTATTTTTTTAAGCTACTGATCTCATATATTTACTTCTTAATGCTTAGGACTTTAGCAAGCAACCAGATACTTCCTATATAAGTATCTCGGCCACATTTTACAATTTGATGAATCTCCAGGCAAACACAAGTTTAAACCAGCATGTTTCATGGCAGTGTGAATATTTTGAGAACACTTCAATGCTATGTCTCAAAAATATTAAATTGTATATATAAAAGACACCTGTGTGTGACAATTTTTGAAAAGCAGGTTTGACTATTCCAAAATTGTTCTGCTTCCTGCCCCCACAACTAGTCTTTCAGGTAATATATTCCCCCCATGTCTGATCAGTATTCTTTGAATACTAATGATATATTCCAAGCTTCCAAATTAGTTTATTATAAGTATATTTAAAAAGGTGAACCATATGAACTACTAACTATAAACTTTAAAAATTCTTCCAAACATAGAAATTCATTTGGACAGAGTTTTACACAGGACTACTTTTCAAAGCTCTTCATTTCCTCTGATCCTTGTTGAATAAACTGCTTTCAAAGCTAAACATGCACTGAATTTTGTGGGTAATGGAGAGAAGGTAGACAAGGTAGAAGTCTTAGGATATGTGTTGCATTGTGAGTAGGCATTCTGAACCCTGTAGTGAGCTATATGTAAAAAGTGGCAATGGGATTATTTTTTAAAGTCATAAGGAAACTTATACTCCCAACCCAGAATTTTGTGACAGTCCACACAAATACCTCGCCCCAAACAATTACCAGCAAATGCTAAGACCTGTCTATACTAATGTTTTGAGTTTTTACATGCTAAGACTAGCTACCACTTTGAAGTTGTCATTTTTACAGCTGTAAAACAGCACCATGATCTAAAACCTCCAATGAAGGTTAATTCTAAAACTACCATCAACCTTCTTTCTTTGGCAGATTAAGGAGAGTTCTTTCGAACTTCCAAGTCAAATTCTTTATTTCTAAATTGTAACTGTTAGTTAAAAGAAGGCTCTGCAAACCTTCTTCCAAGAAATCCACAGAGTTGAATTTTTTCTTTCTACATCTGTCGCCATCAATCCTAACCCTGTATTTCTTAAGGTACCAATCCTGCTCCCACAATTCTAGGTCTGGCTTATTGAACCAAGAATAAACTGTGCCAGAGCTTCATGTCTCCTCGAGGACATTATATACCAAAGGAATTCCAGGGGCTGCCATTTTTTAAAATACCTGTTGAAGAAATAGGAAGCTATTATAATGACTTGGGACAATAAAGATTAAGGTATTTTTATTACAAAAATCTATACAGTGAAGTGCCAGATATAGCAAGGTAATTATATCTAGTGGACATATAAATATATATCTATATATTGCTGGTATATAGATATATAGTTTTTACTTGTACCAAAGTAAAACTTTTATTTTATCACAAAATGCTTAATTCTACCACTTACTGCTCAACAAGGATGGCACACAACACTTAAGAGCATAAACTGCTGCCATGCTTATCTACTAAACCAAACAGCCAAATACACTGTACAACAAACAACACGAAGCAGCTGTTAATTCTAAAATGAAACCAGTCAGATCACTCACTTATAAAAATATTGGAATCATATAGTTTTAAGCATTATAAAGGAGGAATATATTATTTAAAACATTTAAATAGTGCATATTGACATTTTGCATGTGGTATATAAAACACAAACATTCATGTACAACAATATACAGTACACATTAGTTTCAATGTTTGGATACACCCGTGTCTGCAGACTGATAGAAAAAAAATAACTGAACTGTACATTGCACAATGGAACCAAATCAAAGAGATAAATGGTCCTGGGGTAGCTTTTAAATTTCATTCCTCTAGATCCTTTATGAATAGCCTTGAACCATCAGAACATGGCTAGTTTTAGTGCTAGTTTTAGTACATGTCCACTATTCAATTCCAAAAACAAAAGAGGCATTGCACACACAGATGAACTCTGAAGTACTATAAATCCTATTCATTTTCAACAAGTCTATGAAATTCATGCTTCCCACAACTTCAAATGATGTTACGCCCTCCCCCCCAAAAAAAGGATTTTTTTTGGTCTTTGATGAAATAAGGTGTGTTAATATTAGCTTGTCAGAAAACATGCATGTAAAGTCACTGCATGCAAAATATAGCACTAGTTAAACTGATACACTTTACCCATACAGAAAAGCACCAGTTAGAAATTAACACTTAAGTTTTGCCTGACCTGAATCTTTTTAATGACTGCTATTATTGTATAGCACAAACAAGCAAATAATCATCCAACATAGTGAAAATGATCACCAGAATGACATCGAGAGGACATTTTTTTTAAAGCTGAACCATGCACAGACAAAAAATAAAGATCGGCTTACATTACAAGGGTAACACTACTGCTTTCTGTTTCCCAGCTGCATCACACATATAACAATGTGATAACAGAAGGTAGTATTAGGGAGGAGTGGGGAGGAAGAGAGGGATGTTGGCTTACTATAGATTTTATTGTAATTTTTAAGACTTCCACAACCCACAAATCCACCCTAAGGTGCATGTAAAATGCAGTAGTATTAGCCCTTGTTAAAAACAGATTTCCTTCAGCTATAACAATCCTTGTTACTGATTTAGGCCAGTTTGGATCTGCTGGCACTATACAAATCTAAGCACCATCAGATTTCCCACATGCTGAAATGGGTAAGAAGGTTCTCTTATTATCAGTTGGGGAAGGCAAATCATGTCACCACCAGTTGTTAAACAATAACCAAGAAAATGAACAGTAACTCAAGTCCTGTAGGCAGCGTGTGATAATGAATCAGTTTTCCAAGTTGTTTTCTGTGTTTTTTAAATTACATTAAGGAAGGTCACTTTCTGGTCTGTCCATTGCTTTCTTCGTCCAGGAGCTGTGACCACTGACTTGGGGTTTAAAAAAAAAAATCCATAGATTGATAGCATACTACCTTTGTGACACATGTCTTTGTGAGATTTAAACAGAAAGCTGTTCCACAGCAGGACTCAGAAAGGAATTTCAGTTTGGTTTTGGTTTTCCAGGAAAACACAGAATACAGTTGCATATGTATGCATTTTTTATGTTTTTCTCTCAATTTTTCTGTAAGAAAAAGGCAACTAGAGTAGTTCAGTGTGGTGTGAAGATCTACATCTTATTTTTCTTCAGTAATGCAAAAAGAAGTTGGGAATAACAAAAAGCTTGTAAATTTCCGAAGTTCTTTAAAGTTGAAAAGATAAAATTCTATAGTCTTTTGGGAAGAGGATGTATCTGTAATACAAAACACTGAAGGAAACTGCATGTTTGCTAAAGGTAGAGAGAATAGTTTCCCATTAATTTGGAACATTTTATTCGCTCCCTAAAAGGGGCCTACTTGCCCTTCGATCATATTTTTGTAGTGGCACCACAATAAAGTTCACATGAGATTCTTTGAATAGCACATGACAAAAAAATGAACTCAAGCATCAGCCAGTACACACGATGGTAGCTTCAGGGAATACAACTGGTTTTTATGATGTTTTGAAGGAGCATTTTTATATGGATTTTGAAGAATCTTGTTTGCTGATAAGAACTTCAAGGAGCCTAAGTTTGGCTTTAATTTTCTTATACTCCCTGTACTCCTCAAGCATTGGAGTCCGATCCTCTTTCTGAGCATTCCTTTAAAAAAAAAAAAAGCATAACATTCAAGAAAACAACCTATTAACACAAAGACGAGATTTCTAGCAGAAGAAACACACTGCAGTAACCACATCTAAGTTCAAGTGGCTTAGGAAGGGGACATCAGGAAAAGAATATCAGAAAGGTAAATCCCTACCCCTAAGGGAATATATCTAAACCATTATGATTTTGATGTTATCTTTTTGCACTTGGTGTTATAAATATCAATAAGCAATTCCCAAAAGATATATCAAGGGGATATTTTAATGAATTATAACATTACCATAATGGGACCCACACTAATGAAAAAAAAACTTTGCATTCAGCTGAAGTTACTACTTCACTTTGCAAGACTTAGTCCAAATATAAAGCAAGGAATCAAAACAGTTTAAGGGTATGACAATGTCTTCATATGTGCCAGAATATTCATTACAAGATGTTTTTGGAGGGAGAAAATCTGGAACTCCAAACTTTAAAAAAAAAATGAATGTTAAAAAATTGTTTTCACATGTAATGAGGGGAAAAATAGAAATATTTTATTTAATTTTTAAAAGATGCTTTCAAAATCTATTACACCACAGGAGATCATTTCACCTGAACATCAAAGTTTAATTGAAAGGCAAAGTTCCTTACATTCTTTCCGGAGCCTGAAATAATACACTTAAACTCCATTTTAGACTCAATCATCATCTGAATTTCCAGTTTGTTAGAAGCAAGTTTTTCTTAATCTTATGTGATCACACCTGAGTTGAAATCCTGCCTCATATTTTAGCTGGGAGACCCTGGGCAAGGTCACTTTATTTCTCTCGGCCCAGGTTTCCTTTTTTATAAAATAAGGGTGTCATATAACCTCCCAGGGCCCTCATTTTATGATTCTAAGATCTCTGGAGCCACACACCTATGGGACTCATACAACCAGCCACAGCCAGCTTGACTGAACATGCTCTCCAAGCACTTTCTAGATTAAAAGATGAGCAGCTCAAACTACCAATAACACTCACCCTCACATATATCTATTCCCCTCTCCATCTTTCTCTTTCTCTCCACCCCACCTCTAGACCAATTAACTCCCTTCTCCCCAACATGAGTTACTCTCAAGTTGTATCTGCGCAAAGGTCTGACAATTCTTTCATCAATGGGTCTCAGAAAATAGGATTTGAACCTACACCCAGAACTGGCTCTCCTAATCACATTTAGGAACACACTCAAACTAAGGGACCTAAAATTTGTTTGTCCCTTGCTCCCAGGAGAATGGATTAATAACCCAGTTATGAAGCTGTTTTAAAGGGTCAAAAAATGTTTCACCACTCCATCAGCCTGTGAATATTTTATCAATGTTCACTTGCATTTATACAGCACTATTCTATGCACCTCTGATACTTCCTCATTTTGTATAAACAAGAGTCAGAGGACAGAGTAGTTTTTAAACTATACTTCAAAGTCTGCAATAAGTTAAAGTGTAGCATGCCTGAATATAGAATTAAAATTATTTCTAGTCATAAATAATCTACTTTCATATATAACAGTAACCCTAAAAGTTTGTTAGAGTGGGAAGCAAACTATTTCACTGCTTTGATGGCTACTTTGTCAACAACAAACCTTCCATTTTGTTGATAAAATGCTTCTTCAAATTCCCGTAATGTTTTGCGTAGCTTCTTTTTTTCAGCTCTGGCTTTCCAAAGTTGCTCTAGTAATTCAGGCCTAAAAGTAAAATAAGAAGAAAAAAAACATTTATCCAGTAAAGAATAGGTTATTATTGATTCATTTTGTTCCAGTTCATGAACTATTTCTGAAGTGTCTTCATATAGCTATATAGACATACATATATAAATCAACATTAAGCATCTACTTTAATGTGTATATATGACATTTATACATTACATGTTAAAAAAAATATACTTAACAGTTATATACACACGTGTAAAAAAATCTAAGTTGATCATCTGTTCCTTTAGCAAACTCCCAAAGGGAAACTCCCCCTAACAATGCAAACTGTGAGCTTCAACTTATGGTTAAGTGACTCACTTCAAAGTCATACAACCACTATGTGTCAAATGTATGATTTAAATCCAGATCATCCAAAGAGGTCAGCTTTCTACCTACTGTGCAACACTGCCTCTTCTCTAAGTAGTAAAGAATAACATTTCAGAAAAAGTCCCTTCTTTGGGAGGCAATATACCTTCTGTTCCCCCAATATAATTAAACAGTTAATTTTATTATATTCTACAACATGTGGAAAGAATAGGCCAGAGTACATACATAGAAGCTGCTCGAGTACTTGACAGACGGAGGTCCAGAGCCAGTTTTTCTTGACTTTCTTCAACATCAGATTCTGAATTTTCCAATGAACTTGAAAAGGTCTGTGTTTGTGTAGCAGTTTTCAAGATATCATTTAATTCAGAAGACAAACTAACACCATCTTCTTCTTCTTCCTAAACAGATGGAAGAGATAAGACAATGAATCAAATACATATCATTAATTTCACCTTTTTTTGTAAGGAATAGATAAAAGAACAGTCTTTAAAGGAATACCTTAATTTCTTCAAAAAAATGGGCCGTTTCTCCTTCTATGATAGGCTGTAACATCTGACCTCGTCGCTTAGTCGATGGAGATCCCTAAAACAAACACCATACATGGCTTTGGATACCAAATCACTGGATATTCAGTACTACAGCAAGACAAAGTTCAGTTACATTTTGATATGATACTGAAAATTTTCCATTTTAAAAATATTATATTCAAGTCCTTTATTCTTTAAAATATTTACAAATGAAAATACAATCCTCCTAACTCAATGTTCCAAGACTATAGAGTATTTTTTCCAAAAACAATTTTAACAGTACTCAACAATACTGTTTATAATTAAGAAATGTGCTTGTTTTACATACCAGAATGGGAGTGATGCTTGCCCTCGTCAGCATCTGCTTCACAAGCCGGTATCTATCATAGAGAGGTTTAACAATATGTCTCTCTTCTCTGGTGACCTGCAAAAAAAAAAAAAAAAAAAAAAATGATACAGTGGCTAGCAAAATCAGTAAGAAATCTGAATGTCCACAACTTTATCTAAGACTCTCATTTTCTATGTTTAAAATGGAAGCTCAAACAAAAACAATAAAATACAGATAAATGCAAAATTTAGGATTTAATAGGAAATTCCCAAAAGAGGAATAAAAACAAAAGCCCTTGAAGGGGGAAAAAAACCCATTATACACAAAGAAGTAGGAAACCTATCCACAACCATATGAAAACATGGTTCAGATTATTTGTAAAAAGACCTATTATGAGTTTTTAATCATATTCATCAAATTGTCAAAATGACCCCAAAAATGACTACTAGAGGAACTGTGGGAACCCAGGCAAACTAATGCACTACTAGTAGAACTATGAATTGATTCATACATTCTAAAACATTTGGAACTAAACTCTACTGTATCACTAAATGATGCATATGCCTGGACCTGCCATACCAAACACTATTAGTCATCCATCCCAAAGGGATTAAAGAGAAAGGATCCCATTATATAAAAATACATATAGCAACATTTTTTGATATACCAAAGAACTAGAAGTAAAGAGGGTGCCTATAAATTGGAGAATGGCTGAACAAAGTGTATATATATATATATATATATATATACACACACACAAATAATGAGAGAGAATTTCAGATTAATTCAAAGATTTGTATGAACTGATGCTAAGTAAAAATTGATACAATGACTATAAAATTGTAAAAAAAAAAAAAGTTGAATAACAACTTCAACCTAACACAATGACCAACTACACAATGACCAACCACAAGAAGACTGATGGAGCATTATTTCTACCTCAACATAAAAGCAATGGACTAGAAGTGAAGAATGACACAATTTTCAGAAGGTAAGATTTTTTTTTTTAATGAGCAAAGAAATCTAAGAGACAGGAGAGGAAGGATAGCTTTGTAAGTAATATGTTAAATTTAATGCATACTTTTCTTATTATTGTTATATGCTTCTAAATAAAAATAGAATTTAAATAGAATTCACATTTTCACATAGAATATTTGTGTCTGCTTTATTATATAGAAATATAATTTTCCCATTTATGATCATTAAATTTAGCATAAATTTAAAAAAACACTTAACTAGAGTATTTTATATTTGATTTTATAGTATTGGGAAGTCTTTGGAGTTTACTAAATGAAAGGAGGGGGTTGACATGATCAACCTGAAATTTAGGAAAATCATTTTGGTGGCTAAATGGATAATGGCCTGGAGTAGAGAGAGTTTTAAGGCAGGAAAACCAATTGGGACTCTTGCAAAACAACAACTGAGACACAAGGGGTACCTACACCAGACTGCTCACTAAATAAAGAGAATAGGGAGTGGAAGGTAAAAATGGCCAAAATTTGACAACTAATTGAGTATGTGGAATAAGGGAAAGGATGATATTGTCCTTCAACAGAAATAGTGCCGTTTACAAGATGGGTGGCTTTGGACCACTAGAGAGAGCACTGATGAACTCTGAGTGTAAACAGAAGTATAATTTTTTTATTTGAAGAGACCTTTTTTTTGCCCTTTGGAGGGGTGGGGAAAGTGATTAGGGAAAAAAGAAAAGAACCTATATGTTCTAAAATATGTATAGTAGCTATCTTTGTTGTTGCAAAGAACTGGAAGTTGAGGGAGGGGACAGATGAACAAGTTGTGGCATGTGATCATAATATAATACTCCTGCACCATAAGAAATAAGCAAGTTAATTTTTAAAAAAGTTAAAACCTATATGAAATTATGAAAAGCAAAATGAGTAGAACCAAAAGAACATTACATATAGCTACAGAATTAATATTTGAAGAATAACTTGTTGAATGTCCATCGCCAGAGAAAGAACTGATAATTAGAAACATGAAAAGACAGTTTATATATACATATATCATTTTGTCAAACAAAAAACACAGCTTATATATTTTGGTGGTTTTTTGATATAACCAACAAACAAATTAATAAAAGGAAAAAAAGTGAAGTGTAAAGGGATAAAATATTAAAGAGTTGGACTAAATTTATAAGAGTGGGGTGTCACAGTGCATTCATCAAGCACTTTCTACATGCAAAGCACTACAAGTAAATTATACACACAAAAATATACAAATTGGTAAAAGGAACAAGTTCTCAGAGTGCTTTCCTCTCTATTCCCAATATTACTAATATCTTATATAGGGGTAGGGTACTTATTTTCTCAATACCACTTAACATGAACTTTTGCACTAGTCAATTTACCTCACTTCTTTCCCTGCAATCCAGCCTCAATACTACTCACCAAATTAATTTTCCTTATGCCTGGATTTGGTCATGTCATTGTTCTACTCAAAAATCTTTAGTGGTGCCTTATAGCCTCCTGAAGATAGTTCAGACTTTTTTACCTGGTATTCAAATCCACAATCTGGCCCCAAACTAGTGTCCAGCTTTACTTTATATATACTACTTGCTTGTCATATGTGCTATAGCTAACTGGATTATAAGCATATCAGACTCTGTTCATCAGTTAGTTCATGGTGTTGGCTCCCTTATGCTTGAACTCAACCAAGGAGCGGAGGGAGGCATACATCAAGAAAAGAAGGTGATTACTTGAGACTTGAAGGAAGTAAGGGATTCTAAAAAAGAGAAGGGAGTTCATTCCAAGTTTGGCAAAGAGCCAGTGAAAAGGCAGGGATTGTCATGTTTGATGAATAGGAAGAAGGCTAGTTTGGGGGATGGGGGAGGGGGGAGGGAGGGAAAGGAACTATGTCACCTAGGAAAGAAAAGTGAATAATAAGGCTATAAAGGGTTTTTAAAGGCAAACAGAGATGTTTAGGATTTATATATAAAGAAAGCTGATGTGAATTATTATGAAAGTAGATGCAATAGGATTTGGCTACTCATTTGAAAATGTATGGTAAAGAAGAGTGAAAAGCTGCTTGAAGTTGCAAAACTGCAACTGGAAGGATGGAGGTATCCTCAAAAGAAATAAGAAAGTTCAGAAGAAGGTTATATTTAAATTCTGTTTTGGACATGGTGAATTTGAAATACCCATGAGATAATCCATTTCAAAATGTCCAAAAGGCAGCTGTGACATAAGACTGGAGCTCAGGAGGGAATGAGTTGAAAAATATAGAGCTGGGAATTACTTACATGGAGATAATTAAACCCTTGGGAGCTGAGGAGGTCATCAAGTGAGAGAAGGACCAAGACACAGCCTTGGGATATGTACTTGCAGCTAGGGAACATGATATAATGATCAAGAAAAATACACTGAGGAGCTGAACCAGGCAGATGATAGAACTAAGAAAGAAAAGTGTTATAAAAACCCAAAAAGAACATTCAGGAGGAGATAGAAGGGTGGATAGTCAAATGATGCAGAAACTGCAATGATGAGAACTGAGAAAATACCATCAAATTTGGTGGGTTCCTAGGAATTCCTACCTATTCTTTTCAAACCAAATCAAATGTCACTTCCTCCATTAAAGCCTTTCCTTAAAGGCTCTACTCCCTCCATATGAAGTGGTAAGAACTTTTTCTGCAACTGACCTTAATAGAGAAAGTGTAAAGTGTACCCTCAGTGATATACAGAAATATGCAACATTATCAGATGATCATAATCTTTGTTTTTGTATCTCCAGCATTTAGCACAATTTCCAGTATATGGCAGAGGCTTGCTTATTGATAGCCTCTACTAAAATAGGCAGCTAGGTGGCTCAATGGATAAAGCACTGTTTGCCTTAATCCACTGGAAAATGGCAAAGCACTCTGGCCAAGAAAAACCCACAGACCTCAAGAAACCCCAATAGTCCATGGGTTCACAGGGTCAGATGCAACTAAACAATTCAACAACAACTAGAATAGCGTTGTCCAGCCTGCGGCCCGGTAGAATCATATTGAAATGTAATTGGGAAATATTTAACAAACAAACAATACAGAACTCAGACATGTAAATATGTGGTTTTCTAAGTCAATATAAAGCCCAGAAGGATTCTTCACGTACAGTTTCATGATCCCCATGTCTATCTGAGTTTGGTACTACTGGGCTGTACCACTAAGGATTCATGAGTTGGGGTCATTTCTAAACTAAACTTTATTACGTGTATTCTATATTCCATTGTATAATATGTGATATTCATATTTTTTACTATGTTGTGTAGGTTATTTATACTTGCTTCCTTTCTACCAGGGAAATGGAAACAATACATTTAAAGTAAAGCCATGACCATTTTTCGTTTGAAGGGAGGGGAGGGGAAAAAAACATATCAGAAATTACATTATGCAAGAGGTAGCACTTGAACTGAACTTTAAAGGGATCTAGAGAGGTAAGGAAGGAGTGGCACTGTAGGCATGAAAGACACCAGCCTGAGCAAAGGCACAGAAAAAGGAGCTGGGATATTGTTGTGCCTAAGAACTAGAAAGCAGGCCAGTCTGGCAAGGAACATAGACTAAAAAGGGGGAGTTGTGTATAATAAGCCTGGAAATGTAGGAACCAGACTGTGAGGGGCTTTAAATAATCTATTCTTCCTTAGCAGCAATAAGAAGCCATTAGAGCTTCTAGACAGGAAAATGACACAGACATTTTATTATAACACTTTGGAGGTTCTATGGATAGGGTAGAGAAAGACTGAATACAGCAGGATCAGTTAGGAGATTATTCCAATAAGCCCAAGTCAAAAGAGAATGATGATGATAGCTACATATGTGGAGAAAAAGGAAGATTTGTGTTATATTGTACAACAAGGTTGGCCACTGCCTGGAAATGAGAGAGAATAACAACTATAAAGTGGCTCCTAAGTAAGGAACCAAGGTGATCAATATGATCAGAGTGCTCCTGGCAGAAGTAGAAAAGTCAGCAAGAAGAGCGAGTACAAGGTAAAAATATGAGTTTTAAGCACTTTCTACTTGGTGGAAGAGCTAAAATTAAATGGATTTTTTAACTGATAAGTTATATGGTCTCCTACTTTTACTTTATACTACTTGGCTAAGGAATTATTTGAGTAAATTTAACTTTATTCTTTTAATAGAAACAATAGCAAAGTATAGGAAACAAAGCTCTAGGCTAGTGGAGTCAAACATACAGCCCACTGCATATGGTCTACAAAACTTCAAAGTACAGAGAACCGGATTAAAACATAATTGGGAAATAGTTAAGAAAATTAAAATACCCTGCAAAAAGTAGAGAATATCACATTTTTGAACTAAGTCAATATGTAGCCCACAGAGACCCTTATGTTCAGATTGGTGCCCATTTCTCTTTCTGATATTGCCCTAAGCAACAGCTCAGAACAGAAAGTAAGCCATCACCACAGGAAGTGTTAACATTTCCACAGTAAAATAAAATGAGAGATGGACATTACCGGTCTTCCATGCTGACTTTCATAGTACAGAAGACTTTTCTGGAGAGAAGTTTTCTCTTCGGCCAAATGATCTTTTGTCATTTTCTATAAGAAAGAAACAACCAATATTGTCCTATTCATTTCTTAAGACTCAAAAGACACTACTTTTTGCACACAATCAACCCAATCTAGGTTGATAAAACAGATCTGATGTTGAAAAATATTTAGGGAATTGAACTCCAAAACTTATTTCAATCTTATTCTTCCCCAAAGGTTTTATTTTATGTTTAACTTTGTTCTCGCCTGCTTTTTCTCTTTAAAGAGGAACTAAAAAGGCACAATCTACTTATAGGGTTCTTAACTTTTTTTTTCCATGGACCCCTTTGGTGATTTGGTTGAGTGAGGTCCATGGACTCCTTCTAAGAATAAGATTTTTAGATGCCTAAAATAAAATATAGAAAAATAAAAAGGAAATCAATTATAGTGAAATAAATAACTATCAAAATACTTTAAAACATCCAAAGACCCGAGGTTTAAGAATTTGATTTGACTGCTTGATCACATGAGTCGATAGGGATATGATTGGGGAGGAAGACTCTAAACAATCACCCTAGTGCAAATATTAATAATATGGACATAGATCTTGATCAATGACACATGTAAAACCCAGTGGAACTGTGCAATGGTTATGGGAGGGGGGATTAGAAAAGGGGAAGGAAATAACATGAATCATGTAACCATGGGAAAATTCTCTAAAATAAATAAACGAACCCTAAGGAAATAAATAAATAAGTAGTTAGATAAGTAAATAAGTGGGCTTTCAAAAAGTTTTTTTTAATAAATAAAAATAAAAAAATAAAACTAGATGAAGTGCCACTGAAGTGGGCAAAAAAAAAAAAAAAAAAAAGAATTCCTGATTTGGATCGATGATCATCCTTTCCTTATTCAAAAGGTAAACAACCACCTCTGACATACTATCCTAAACATAAAATTGCCTCAACCAACAACTTTTCACAATGTTATTATTAATGTTTTAGCTAAATTCCACCATAAATAACCACTTACACTTGACAGTCCACTTATTACACTGTTCCTTTGAAACGGTCCCAAGTAATTTTCTATGAAAATTTAAAGTTTTCTTAGAATCAGTTAACAATAACAGGCAGAACATTTTTATATTACCCTATGTTATATTAGCTAGCCCTTATAAAAATGATGTGTCAAATGTGATATTTTAAAGTCTCTATGAATATTGTTATCTTTAAGAGTTATATGTGTGTTTGGAATTCAGGGAGGTGCCATTTAAAAGTATCTTACAAACTTCCTGTGGACATGTGGGGACTTTGAGACTACATTTCCCGTGATCCAAAGGGTTTCCGGTTTTGGGACGTGGGGACGTCAGGGCACCTTAAATTCAGAGGGTGGCCTGGAGAAGGGCTCTTTTGTTACCTGAGTGGGCTCTCTGGCGTGGGAGACTAGGAAGATGGGTGGAGATACAGACGGGCGGTAATTTTAAAGATAGTCAGGCATGGTCATATATATTTTACCAACATGACCATGGCAATTAAAATATTAATTTCTCTTATAATCCCAGTCTTTATCATTTTTAATTGTAACATATATTACATACTAATATAAACTTTACATATAAATTTATATATAAGTAAAATACATTTTAGTCTATATGAATATATGCATGGCAGTATATATACACACACACACACGTATACATATAGATGGTATGTATAGATCTAGGTAAAGGTATAGGTATAGCTACATTAGGAGTTCTGGTTTCAAGTCCTGCCTACCAACAATTATGTAAAACTTCCTCAAGTCACTCTCCTTTCTAGGATTCAATTTCTTGGTCTGTGAAGACAGGGAGTTAGATTAGAGGCTCTCAAAGTTCCTTCCAATTCTAAACCTAGATTCTAAATGTAACTGTATGACTTAGAGACAATTAACAAAGACATTAAATACATTAAGATCTAAAACATGAAAAATTAACAGTGAGCTTGTCAGCAAAATTAGGTTTTCACTACTTTGTGGTTTTGGAGGGGTGTTTATCAAGGTAGGCAGGGAGAAGGCAGGGTGCAGCATCCCTTTTAAACAACTGTGAAGAGAAGAGATCAAGATCACCTAGATTCAAAAAGTTTAGAAGAGCAAGGCTACACAGACCAAAAATATTCTATGAGAACTAAAGTGACAGAGAACTCCTACCTTAGTTATCTTTCTGGATGGGTGGAAGGAGGAGAGTTAATTGAAAAGATGAATTAAAAAGAACTTTGATTCATAAAATTATAGATCTGCAAAGGACAAACTCTTTTACTTTATAGAAAAAGAAACAGAAGTCTCAGAAAAGTAAAGTACCTTGTCCAAGACCAAAGGTAGGAATTGGACCCAGAGCTTGGGGCTCCAAATTCAGTGCCCATTCCATTAAACCAGCTATTCTCAGTCAAATTCATCTTTATGGAGATTGTACTGTGCAGTGGACAGAAAATTACAGGTCAGGAGACCTGCATCTGAATCCCATTTCTGCCTAACTAGAATTTCAGGCACTTAGGTCACTTCTCCTCTCTAGGGCCTCAGTTTCCCTGCCTAGACACAGAAAGCTGAAGGTGGACCTTCCAGCTCTACCATTATGACACAGCAACAAAAAGAAAATTGGTTCCACCAGCATGACAGGTCACAATTTAGGAAAACTTCCTAAGGCAGGGAAAATATTCGAGTCTTATTTTGGAGAAGGAGAAGATTATGAAAGAAAGGAAAGAAAAGGACAGAAAAAGTTAGGGTTTGCATTTTGAACAAGAACAGAAGGGATAAAAATAAAAAAGAATATGTGAGAGGCAGGGGATGACCCGAGAGGAAGGGATAACCAAGAGAGAAAGGAAAAACTGAAGGACCAAGCTTGATCTGGAGAGTGTGGTATAATAGAAATAATACTAGACATAGAGAAAACAGGATTTGAATTCCAGTCCTACCACTATATGACAAAGAGTAAATGATTTAATCCTTTTAGGCCTCTGTTTTCTCATATGAAATTAGCAGTGTTAGACTATGACTTCTAAGGTTCCTTCCCAGTCTAAATCTATGAATCACTACCACACAAGACTGGCTTTTTATTAAGGAACCTACATATTATTTTGAGTTAAAACCACACTTTAGCTGAAGGAATAGATATAAAATCATGATTACTTTAATGTCTTCTGGAAGACTTCTTTCCACACGCTTCTCTTTTAGTCTTTTCAGAATAAGTTCAAGTGTTGCCTCTTTAGTTGGTTTTTTCTCCTTCTGTATGACCCTGGATTCATCTTCATTCTCTTCAACTTCATGGTCTAGAGAAGAGCCAAAGCTTTTTGGAAGAGTGTTACTACGTGGACGTGTTTGAGGTACAAATTCCCCATCAGAGCTCTTGTGCTTTGCATCTACAATTCGGAAACCAGACAAAAAAGATTGTTTTTGTATCATAATAAGTCAAGAAAGAGAACTGACCTGCCACAAGAAAGCACGATCTCAAACATCTCAAGATGTTTATATTACACACACAATAAATAATAAACAGGGAAGCCAGTTTAATGAGTGAGGTGTCAATGGCATCTAGACAATGGCTTTGCAACTGAGGAGCTGACATTCATCATGTGTAATGAAAATTTAGCATTCCGAGAATTGGTTTTGAAAAACAAATAAAAAGGATCTAAAAGAGATGACTATGTTGGGGTAACTCCAATAATACAAAAATCATATTTGCCCTTAACACTATTTTCAGTGCAGTTATCAAATAACTAAAAGCTCATATACATTTCTCTACCTCTTCTCTGCTGCCCAACCAGAAATATTTACTTGGATATTAACAATCAGTAAGTATGAATTAAGTATTTACTTTGTACTAGGCACTATATAAGAATGGGAATACAAAGAAAGGCAAAATCATGGTCCCTGTTCTCAAGAAGCTGATGTTATAATGGAGGTGGCAACATGAAAATGACTATGTATATACGAGATATATGCAAAGAAAGGTAATTTTAGGGGGAAATGGCTAGGAGTGGAAGTGGAGGGAAGGATTCCTGCAGAAGGTAAAGTGTGATTAGTCATAAAGGAAGTCAAAAGAAGCTAGAGTTGAAGACTGCTATACAGAAGAATTAAGCTGTTTGCAAAACCACAATGATGAATCTACTTTTAATTTACTACTTTCCTTATAGGTCAATTTAGTCAACTGAAATTACATACTCTGAAATGTGAACCAAACATTCAGCAAAAACTGCTTTGAAGATATGTAATAGAAATGAGCTACTTTTATTACATCTTGCAAAATACTACCAAAGAAAATGGGCAAGATATTACATTTTCATGTGTACTCTTCTGTGAGAAGAAAACTGTCTATAAATCTTCAAATTCCTAAGTTGCTATGTACTATTTGACAGGTTTCAAATACCTGAAACCACAATTGCCCTTTAACAACCAAAGTCTTCTCAAATGCTGCTTAAACTTCTGCAATGGGAATTGGAAAAAGAGCAAATTTTCATAACCATTAGACCAACCTGAAAAAAGAGGCAAATTTTAAAGTATCAATTCCCTGAATGGTGCTATTTAACACAAATACTTATATGTGAGTGAGAAATCGGAAGGGAAGGAGGAAGGAAGGACACATTATATACCTTTTATTTGCTTCCTTAGTTTAGTAAGCTCTGTCATCCACTTTAAAACCTTGGGATTGGCTGCAATATCACTGTAGGAGGGCTGTAAATAAAAAGAGAAACTTTCAAATGCATTCTTGAAAAAGACTCAGACTTTTATATGTAATTCTTTTAACAATGATAACAATACCACAAATAACAAACCTCTGCCTCAAAAATACAAGTCTTGGTTCAATTCAATTATTTATCCTATGAGAAGCAGCAGGGGATATTGGTAAAAGAATTGGCTTGAGAGCCAAGAAAGGTCTGGGTTTGAATCTCAATACTGATATTTACTGTGTGACTATGGGCAGGTAACTTAACCTCTCTCTGTGTACAAGGGCAGTGGTATCAAACTCAAACAGAAAGAGAGGTCATTAAATTATTTATCAGGATCTCTGCCTTATTTTATTAAATATTTCCCAATTACATTTTAATCAGATTCAGATCTCATGAAACAAGTAAACCAGGCTTTTGCTCTAAGTCTATATGAGCTGCAGAAAAGGTGACAACTTGCACTGATTGACAGGAGGCAGTTTCCTCAACCAGGAGCTCCTTACAACAATGAAATCATAGGTCCAGTCCCTATTTCTATTTATGGCCAAATAAAACAGGATCTTACGTTCCAGGTACTATAGGCACTAGGAATGGTGAATTTTTTTTTTTTTATTTTAAACCCTTAACTTCTGTGTATTGACTTATAGGTGGAAGAGTGGTAAGGGTAGGCAATGGGGGTCAAGTGACTTGCCCAGGGTCACACAGCTGAGAAGTGTCTGAGGCCAGATTTGAACCTAGGACCTCCCGTCTCTAGGCCTGGCTCTCAATCCGCTGAGCTACCCAGCTGCCCCCACTATAGGCACTAGGGAAGATTTTTTTTTTAATTTATTTTTCCAACGAAAAAACCTTTATTTATTTATTTATTCGTTTATTTATTCGTTTGTTTGTTTGTTTATGTGTTTGTTTATGTGTTTGTTGTTTGTTTGTTTGCTTTTAAGCCCTTACCTTCCATCTTGGAATCAATACTGTGTATTGGTTCCAAGGCAGAAGAGTGGTAAGGGCTAGGCAATGGGGGTTAAGTGACTTGCCCAGGGTCACACAGCTGGGAAGTGTCTGAGGCCAGATTTGAACCTAGGACCTCCCGTCTAGGTCTGGCTCTCAATCCACTGAGCTGCCCAGCTGCCTCCTTTTTTTAAAAAATTTAGGTAAAAATTAGAACCTACTTTCTTAGAGCTTCTACTCATGTAAGGAGATTTATTTAAGAGAAATAAATAATATGGCAAACACTAACATAGTGCAATGTTATGTGAGAACAAATAGTTCTTGGGAAAAAGTTATCATCAAGTGGGCAAATCAGTGAAGGATTTGAGAAGGAAATTAACATTTGAGTTAGACCTTTAAAAATGGATAGAAAATTCTAAGTGAAAGAAAGAGGAGAAAGGAAATGTTCCAATCACAGGGGAAAACATGCAGAGACATAGAGACAGAAATGAGTAGGACTGGAGGAGAAAATATTTAGAGGTAAGCTAGAAAGTAGTGATAACCAGATTGCTTGGTATTAGAGGTTTTCCACAAAGGAATTTAAACTTTGCTGTAGAGGCAATAAGGAATCCATTGAAGATTTGGCAGTATAAGAATAATATGAGCAGAGAAGTAATACAAACAATTTATACATAAAAAATTAGAAAACATTTCTGACGAGTTAACTTCAACAGTCAGGCGGACAGTGACGAGAATCTATACACCAGGGTAGCAGGGAGAACAGAAAAATAGAGATTGGTTCATATTTCTGCTAGAGCTAAGTTACTTTAGAAGCAGAAAGGGAAGGGGAAGGAGAGAAGAGGGGAGAGAAAAAAGAAATAGCAATGAATTAAGTCCTAGACTGAATTTAGCCTCTAAATAACTGTATCACACAGGCAAGTGACTTCATTTCCCCAAGCCTCAAAGGTTCCTCCAAGGCATAATAAAAGCTGACACTTAGATAATCTTTAGGGTTTGCAAAGTACTTTATTTGAGTTTCAAAAACAGGCAGTATGATAGATTCCATTATTCATCCAATTCTACAGATTAGGATACTAAGACATACAGGTAACTTATGCATGGTCATCCAGCTAATGTTTGATTAGTGAGATTAGAACCTTTTAAAAATCCAATATGGAAGCAACCCTGTCCCCAAAATGTGTTGGACTAGATGGCATCAAAAGTTTCAGTTCAAGGGCAATTAGGTAGCCCAGAGGATAGAGAATCAGGCTTGGAACTGGGAAGGTCCGAGTTCGAATCTGGCCATAGAAACTTCACAACCCTGGGAAGTTACTTTTGCCTAGCCCTCACTGCTTTTCTGCCTTAGACAGAAGGTAAAAAGTTTTGTTTGTTTGTTTGTTTGTTTGTTTGTTTTGGGGGGGAGAGTATTATGTTTTAACTCAAGCATTCTGATTCTATTTACACAATTGGCTATTAACTTACCTTACTGTTTTTTTCTTTTTCAAATTGCTCTTCAAATTGTTTAATTTTCTTCTGTAGTTTCTTGACCAACTGATAAGGTGTTTTATCTTCCCTTTTGTCATCTTTTGAACTAAAGGATGCTCTTCGAGTCCTGATTTAAAAATTAAGAGAAACCCAATGTGTGCATTTGCAAAGACTAAAGAATCATCATTTGACATTATCAAAGATGGAATGAACTAACTAGGTTTTGAGAAACGTAGAAATTATTTTAAGATATTCTTTCCCAAAGATATCAAGATCATGAAGTTGGTCTATACTGGCAGACTAGCTAAAACCAAAAAGAGTATGAATTTCAGATGCTAAAGATTATAAAGCTAACAAAACTTATGCTTTTGTTTGAAACTTTATAACTGGTTTAAATTTTTTCTTCAAATTGTACCAAGAACAGTTCAAGAGGAAAAAAATCTTTCAGAGAAAATCCACTTGGGTGGGGTTAGGGTACAAAGAAGCAATTAAAGAGTAAATATTGAAAGACACAACCCAGAGAAGCTTTATGCTCTTAACAGCATTACACTCATACACAGGCTCATCGCTTAACACCTCTATGCAGTGGAAGTCTGTCAGCAGAACCTGAAGAACACACAGGGATGACTTTCAAGAGGTTTGGTTTTTTTTAAACAAATTCTTTCAATTAAACAAAAACATCCACGCATTACTTTTGTAACTAGCTTTTGTAGTATATCATAAAATGTAGGTGCATACCTGGCAAAAGAAAGTGCTTTAGATGAAGAATCCAAAGTTTCTGGATCATGCAAGAACCGCTGGCTTTGTCCAAAATCTAAACTACGATGTGACAACACAGGTGGACAGTCTTCTTCAAGGGGATGATGAGTCATTCTCCCAGCTTGTGGGGAAAGTTGAGCTTCTCCAGATTCAGAATCCTCCTGCCAAGACTTAAAAGCAGGAAATGGCTCTGCAAAACAGAACACACAGAAATGGTACCATGGGTTTCTTATTTCCAAAAAGCAAAGTTTCTAGTGTCAAAAGCAGCTATATATTCAGTGGGAATCTGTGTAATTTATAATCAAACGTAAAAAAGCATTTAACTAAAATTTTTCAATCATTTGCACTATTTCATAAAATAATTTAAAATATATTGATGCTTTTGAATATTTATGGTAAGGTCTATTATCACAGATTTAAAACATTAGAAAATAATTATTTAATAGTCCCCATATGAGTTAAATTTTTACATAAGGGGCTGTGTGTGTGTGTGTGTGTGTGTGTGTGTGTGTTAAAAATAAAGTTACATTGGGGCAGCTGGGTGGCTCAGTGGATGGAGAGTCAGGCCCAGAGGCAGAAGGTCCTTCCTGGGTTCAAATCTGGCCTCAGACACTTCCTAGCTGTGTGACCCTGGGCAAGTCACTTAACCCCCACATTGCCTAGCCCTTACCAGTTTTCTGCCTTAGAAACCAATACCCAGTATTGATTCTAAGACAGAAGGTAAGGGTTAAAAAAAAATAAAGTTACAGATGAGAAGAGACACTGTCAAGTTACTTGAATATTCATGATTAGCTGGATGCCCTCCTTTTAACTTTTCTCTTTAAAAAGAAATAAAAATGGCATTGATCAAAAAAATACTTTGCATATTCATTCAAGAAGAAAAGAGCCAAAACTTTCCAAATAAGTCAACTGGTTCCAGGCTGTCAACTGGAATTGTTAGAAGATGCCAAAGCTCTTTCAGGATCAAGAGGCTCCATGTATATTAAAGAACTCATTTACCAAGAGGAGCCCTTATAGGAACCTTCAAGAGTTTGGATAGCTCCAAAAATGACTGATTTGTAGCCAGCAAACAGTTAATTTACATGATAATAGGCACTAAATTTGAAGTATGTTTATCCTTTATGGAATTCAAAAGTATAACATATTTTACTAATTAAACACCAAATATAATAGCAAGCCAAACAAAGCCTGTAGTAATAATCTTATCGTGTATTTTAGAGCAGTGTACAATATACTGAACTGAAAACATGTTAACATACTTTTAACAAAACAATTGCACACACAAGCCAATAAAACAAAGCACACAGACAAGCACTCCACAAACACTCCAAATACAAAATCAACTTCACATACCATTTGAAACAAAGAAGTTTGCCATTAATACATGAAGAATATTTTTCCTCCAATAAGACAGCAACAGGTTAACACAAGTATTACTCAGATCAATTAAAAAAAGTTTCAATTGCCTTTGATTCTCAAAGATTACTTGACAGTGTCAAAATTCAAATGTGCTTTTTTTCCCTTGTCATGATAGCTAAGGATTGCCTAGTAGAATATTTTCACATTGGTCTCTGGGAAATTTAAAACAGTTCATTTTTTTTTCAGAGTAAGAATACACCTCAATTTCCTTCTGCCACCAAGATAAATCTGATAACTGACTTGAGTTCAAAGCGTGCAACACAACAAAACCCAGCAATAAAGTGATTTTTTAAAAACAACCCTTGTACCTGCTTCCCAGCGAATAATAAATCAATAGCAAATTTTTATAAGAACTCTCCTATTTGGGGAAAGGGAGGGGAATTAAACAGAGATATTTTATCTGGGTAGCATTTTTACCCATAAAGACATTCTGAGGAAATGGGGGCAGCAGGAGAAGGGCTAATTGTAAGGCAAACAAATCATAAACCATAAAAAAGGCAGAAAACTAAACTATGGTGAACCATACTTACCCTCCCCATCTCTCTGCAGATGCATTGTTTTGAAATCAATGAGGGGGAAAGTGATAGGGCATGACGCTAATAAAATGGAAAAAAAATGGCAAAAATACTAAAGTGAACACACAGCACAGTCAGAACAAACCATACACATAACTAACACAAAGCCGAAAGATACAAAAAACATTTCCCTTGGCCAAGTTACTTATTCTACTCTTCAAAAAAAATTTACCTAACAAAATTACTACTGACCAAATCTTTGAAAACAGACAAAACATACATTTCCAATTAAGCAAGGCAAAAAAAAAAATTAGTGGTATTTTTAATTCATGCTTTTGTTTTTTTAAAACATAGTACTCGATAAAAATGGAAGTACCTTATCAGGATACTTTTTTTAAAGCAGCTTTCTTCTTATTATATTGAGAATTGCACAATTACATTGGCATAGATTTACTTCTGTCACACATATCACTCTAGACTCAGATTATGTAAGAATCTCTTTAAGAGATTATACTTCTTTTCAAGATCCAAGACTCTTTTTTAATAGCTACAAGTGATAATTCTGAAAATAGCCACATACTAAAAATCTCTCCCAAATTCCATTATATTAATAATGCATTTAGCACTACAAGAAAATAGAAGATTCATATTTGTTTGAGAGAGAAAGAGCTAGAAACTCAGGAAATTACCTACTTTAACTAGCCATATAATATAAGGGCCTGTTATCTCAGGTCCCTAGACATCCTAAGTTAGATAGTTGATGAATTTATAAAACATTGATCTCTTCATCAAAGGAAGATGCTACTAATTTGACTGCTACTGGGAGAGTTTGTGGCAAAAGTACATTTAAACGCCCAGAGTATGCCAAGAGGCATGTCTACTTTCAGCTGGTCAGAATATGCAATGTCAGATGTAGTCAACAACTACATACATTGGGGAAAAATCTCTTAGGAGTTCCATGTTTCTTCATGAAGTACCTCACTATCTATATCCTGAAACTTATAAACCCTACCTTCCTGTATGACCACAAGCCCTATAAGTACTCTTTTTCTCTTCTTATCCCAAAATGAAGGAAGAATGTAACCCAGACAGTAGTATCAGGAGCAAAGCCCTTGCCCCCACAGTAATTTCAAATAGAGATACAGAATTTCTGTGGCTCATGGGACAACAATAGCATTTCCTCTCCTATCACTAATCCTATAAACAATTTTTGTAGGTCCAGTTGGGGACGGAAGAATAAGGACTTATTCAGTTTCCCTTTGGGATGGGTCATAAAGCTAAGCTTTTCCATAAAAGACTCCCAGTATTTTCTAAGCAAGAGAGAACAATAATTACTTCATGCTAATTAGCTGCCCTGAGACCAATGATCCCAAGATGCTACTTTATTTTTGGCATTCTCTTATAAGACACCGATTTGTATGACTCTAGCTTCATTCTTATTTCAGAGAAGCCAACTGCTCATTTAAAAAGATTCCTTCTATATACACAAATAATAGACCTCTCCTATAAAACTGATCCTGAGGAGTCTTTTGGATCATCAGTCCAGTTCAAAGGGTCTGCTGGGATCACTTAGAGTTAAATACATTTGGGGTGCAATATTCTACTACTATCAATTAAATCTGTAAGATGTTAACATGAGTTCTAACTGTCTTTGTTTAGCAGAATAGTTTTCTTTTTAAAAACATATTGGCTCTAATTCAATCTAGCTAAGACAAACGTAATATGCTGCTGAGCATATCAAATACTTAAGCCAAATAAGAAAGGCAGCTAAAGAAATTAACACAAGAGAAAGCCTTAAAGAAATTAAGGTTAGATGTATTAAAAAAACCAAAAAAACCAATGCAAATGTGTAAGAGTTTTCATTAAAACTACAACTATAACCCATAATATTAACACTAATTCTATATACCCTTTGTCAATGTTATCAGAGTGAATGAGATATTTCAGGGAGAGGAAATGTGCAACAAGGGACAGCTTCTAGATTCATAAGTGCTATAATTTTTCTTTTAAATTTATATTTAGCATATATCTCTTTTCCTTTTTATGCAAACCCATGCCTTCATGAATGGTGTCACTATCCTTAAAGACTATACAGAAGTTCTGTGGGAATTTTTCTAGGACCTGACCTAAAGACAAACTGTTAAGTCCTATAAAAAGATCATGTTCCCACTCTGTCTCATCCAGCTAGTGAGATTGACTAGGCCCTTTATTGCTCAAAAGTTTTCCCAAAACTTCACTCACAAATATTATATCACGACAAAAATAAAAACCTACCTGGCAATCCCACCTGAGGCTCAGGTGAAAGGGTAGTCATCTCATTGTTCTATGTCAATTCAATTATATTATTTGTTTTATGTCAATTCAATTACCACATAGGCTTAGGGGAGGAAAAAAGATGGATAAAATTACCTTCCCACTTATCACCATCAGAAATACTCTTCAGCTCTAAATGAGGGATATGCAAACATGCTGCATCTCCATGAACACCACCACCACTTTCACTTCCTGGCACTTCCGATTCAGTGTTGGCATTCAAATCACATATCTTGCTATTAGAATCCTATATTTAAAATAAGGCGCAGTTAACAACAAAGCTATACAGTTTAAAGTAACAAATATACAATTATATTGTTTATTGCAGGGTATTTATGTATACATAGGAAATCAATTTGCCCACATTTTCACTATCATGAAAGTTTTTAGTTCTACATGCCCTCCTGGAAGAAAATTAACTTCAAAAGTCTTTCTTTAACTCTTTGAGTTTTTGTCTGTACTCTATAGATTCTACCAAAATATCTAGCCAAAACCACCACTACATTACAACACACTTGTTGGCAATGACTAAATATAAATCCTCCATTCATGCTCAATCAAGAGCAATGGATGTATGAATACAAAATGTTCTAATTAGGGCAGAAAATAAGAAAGCTAAAGAAATGATATATGATTTTTTGAAATTGTATAATAAAAGGAAATTATTACCAGAGTCAACTGTGAAGATTTACCACTGTCATTAAATGGCACACATTCATTCCTAAAAACATAAAATAGAACAATTACTCTTTTTAAGAAAAGACTTTATAATCAATTAGACATTTCTTAATTGAATTCCTCTCTTCCCCAATACAATTAGCATTTAGAATGTGAGAAGAGAAACTGGCAACTGGAGGTATGTACATTCTTTGGAGCCCTACATCTGGAGAATTTCACATTACCCAAAAAGATCCACAGAATCTGTTTGAACCTACAAACACTGACTAATTCTTCCCCCCTTTCCCAAAAGAAAAAATCCCCCCCAATAAGCTATTTCTGAAAAAGAAAATCCACAACAAATGGAAACCAAGAGAATAAAGGTGCATTTGGAAAGAAGTTTTCTATACAAATGTTACTTATTTCAAGTGAGTTTGGGGGATTTTTTTTTCTTTCCTTTGCAGAACACTTAATTGTTGGGTATAAATGGCAGTTTCTAAAAAGTGAGGGTGTGGCTCAATGTGTTTTGTAAAATTTATAATCCAAAATGGGGAGAAGAGGGTTCTAGTTACAAAAAAAATGTTTAAAATAATACTTCTAAGCCATTTTTCTTCCCTCAAAATGTAAAGTGAGGGCAGAATTTCTTTTTTAAATTCAGTTGAACCACCTTAAATTTTCACTGAAAGACTTCCTTCTTTCTTACAAGGGCAGTGTTGCAAAAAAAAAAAAAAAAAAAAAAAAAAAAAAAAAAGTGTTAAAAAATGTTAAAATATATTCAGCCTCTACCTATTTTCTCTATCAAGAGAGCAGGTAGTATTCAAATTCCATCATAAACATGAGCACTGTGGAAAACTATTTCACACAGATGTGACCATTTATATCACTACCCATTCATTCTTTTTTCCAAAGAGGATTCATGACTACAACTAGGGTTAAGAAACTAAAATCTGTAACCCATTTTCTCATTTTGGCTCTTGCTGGGTATGCAGTTTGAACTCAATAAAGTTATATTTTTATAGCCCCCAAGGGCTTCATTTTATGCATTACTGTATGCTAAGTGGTACCATAGAAGACCTAGGCACCTAATTCTTAGCAGCATAGGTACTAAACATGCAAGACTTAATCCACCTAACCAACGTGCTCTTTGGTTCCAGAAACAAGTTTGCTAACCTACACACAAGTTGAAGAGGGAAGAGGTTTTCCAAAAAGATTGAGTCCTCACTAAATGGATCCTTATTGCTCTACCAGATCCAGATGTCATCATTCTGGGGATGCCTGTTAATCCTGTTAATCTTACATCTTCAGCCCATAGCTTCAACACTCCCTGGGCTGGAATGGGATCATTCCTGCCTCCTGAAAGGAAGCAAAAGGAACTACTGTGAGCAGGGAGTCTGTGGACCTTAAGAGTTTGGGGATCCTCCAGAGACATGACTCCAAAGAATTTACTTACTCTCAGAGAACAGGTTCCCTACTCACAATTATGTGATGCACTGAGGAAGTGAGACAATAGCATTAAAACAATTTTGGCCATAGCAAGTGGCTATTATCAATTTGGCAATGATGCTTTGTATTTCCCTATTTTCACAAAATTGATAGCTATTTCATCTGCAATATACTCTTTCAAATTAACCTAGGTAACCCCAAAGCGTCTAAATAAATCTTTCCTAAGAAAAAATCTTTAAGCAGCATAGTAAAAGCACATAATAAGAAACAAGTCCTTGTGACCTTAAACGTGTAACAGATCCAAGTGTTCTGCTTAGCATTATTTAGAAGAACTCTGGGAAGCCTGTATTCCCCCCCAAAAAACAAAATTCTACATAGAGTCATTCACTAATTAAAACTCATTGAATCGAGTAACTCCCTCCTATCTATGACACCCAAGGAGATAAACAAGTAGCAATTGTGTAAAGTATTAGAATATGTCAATAGTTCAAAAGGGAATGGAAATACCCTATACAAATTTGTGGGAAAAGATGTTACCCCAATCTAGCAGTTATCCAAACTTCAGACCAAGAATTAACTGACTTGAGAAGATCATTCAAGGTACTAAGCAAAGCACATCAGGAGGTTTTGACAATCTGAGAATAACTTGAAAATTTTAGGTGCTTCTAATGAGGGAAACTACTGTTATTTTTTCTGAATGCTTTCCAAGGAATTACAGAGTCTATTTGAACCATTATATCAGTAGAAATGTATACTTGCAAAGAAATCTTTGCAACTAGACTTAACAAGATGTTTGATTCTATTTATGTTCTAACAATCTGTGAATATAGAATACAGACATATTCATTTAAATTTAAATCAAAAGCTGGAAAGTTACAATTCCCCAAATGAATCAAGGAAAAGTAATAAAATAATATGTACCTTTGAACATCTTCATCTTCATCATCACTATGTTCAATGCATGGCTCTAACAGTATATCTACAGACTGATGACAAAAACAAAATCATTAAGGTGTTAATTAATGAAGTAAACATACTAGTTAATTAATGCAGAAACAAACACAATTTAGAAAAAAGTATTTTAAAATCTCAAGTATCAGTTATAAGGTAAATGGACAGTCAAATATTCAATTGCATTACTCTTTTATCATATTATTTAAATAGTGAATAGGATAGTTATCATTTAGTACAGAGAATACCAATACTAGTTTCTCCTCAAAACTAAAATGCTATCAAAACAAAGTCAGAGGGTCTTAATCTGCCATTCCCACACATGATAAAAATACAATCTCACTGAAGGCATTCCTATTCTTCCACAATCATAGTGCCTACCTCCAAAAATAAAGTCTCCCTATATCACTTTTCTTTTGCTTTTTCTCCTAATTCTTAACACATGCACAGATGGGATCCCAATAAGAATATTAGTAATAGTATCTAGAGATTTTAAAGCAGTCTCATGGATTCTCTTATATCAATTTTCAGCCATGAAAAAAGGTTTGAATTAAAGGACTCAAGTTTCCTTCTAGTCCTACCATTCATTTGGAGAACACTAGCTAAGCCTGGGCTTTGCAAACATAATCTAACTGTTTCTCTTTGATTTAAATTTTATAATATTGCACTATCCTTTATCAATGGCAGTGCCCATGCTCCTTAGTTATAATGACCACAGATAAAAACAGTGCAAGATTCTAGATATAGATGTCTACATACCAGTGTAAGATGTTATTTGCACATTAACATTGGCATCTCTTTAAAATTATGTGGCTTTATTCTCCTTTGTTCTTAAATCCACTTGGTTATTTAATGGCCTACATTCACTCTCTCAAGCTATAATGGCCCAAGTTTTGGATGTTACTATATGCTTGCAGCCAAGGTAGGGGGAGGATGATAGAAGAGGAACGAAAATTTTACTCCTCTCTCCAAACCATACTCAAAACCACTCAGTCAGAAGTCAGAAGGAGAAAGAGTCATAAGTAGTAAGAGCACTATATTTAAGAGTAAGGACTTAAATCCAGGTCTTCTAACTCCTGTTACTTCCAAATTATAAGCAAGTTCCTTGACCTCTATAAGTTTTCCTTATTAGAAAATGGGTAGGATGATGCCCACTCTACCTACACCTACAACATGGGGTACCGTAAGGAAAATAATTTATAAACCTCTGAACTATTAAACTAATTAATTTCATTAGTACATTCTCATCACATAATGTACAGAAAGAATTTGATAGACTCATGGGATTTACATCTTACAAATGTCAGAGATCATCAGTGCAGCCATTTAATTTTACAAATAAGACAGCTGATGGAAAGAGAGGGGAAGTGACTTGCCCAGGGTCATACTTTCATCTTGAACATATCTAAGTGATCGCATACTGAAATAAATGAAACAGAGAATGAATGTGATAATTCACAATCTGGTTCAACCTATTTTTACAAATTAATTACACATTTTTATCTGTTTATGCTCCAGCCCAATCAGTCTACTTGTTTTTCCTGGTAAATGGTGTTCTGTCTCCCACCTCTTACACTTTTGCACACAGTCCACTATTATCAGGAACACTCTCACTTTTCTTCTCCATTTCTTGGAACCCTTATCTCTCTTTAAAGGTCAGATCAAGCACCATCTTCAAGATTACAAAAGAACAAATACTTTCTTGATTCACCCAGTTGTTAAGTTACTTCCCCCACTCCAGGATCATTGTATTACTTGTTTTATATATATGCCATTTCTCCTTAATCAACAAATTACATGCTTTAGGCAGTGTGGGATACACATAGAAAAAGTGAAAAGCAGTTCTTGCCCTTAATCTATGAACATACTATCACTCCTAGTAGAATATAAGGCTGTTAAGTAATCATATGAAAATATGGCAATTCTATCCCAAATCCCCTTCATAAATGGCTATAGGCATAACTTATTGTCGTGTTATTACTGAAGCAGTGAATTCTCTCAAATCAACATTGGTGATTGTCCCAAAGAGCTGAATTTTTAACAAGACTTCACTATAATTGAATTTGGTTATAACATATATGTGTTGGTCAGGGCCACATAGGGTTAATAATGTCCATAGTTGGGGAAAAAAAATCAAAGAAATACTGGACAAATTTGTTAGGGTAGCACTAAAAATTAGCATTACCACATCAAGAGTCAAATAATCTAGGGGGCAGCTGGGTGACTCAGTGGATTGAGAACCAGGTCCAGAGATAGGAGCCTCTGACACTTCCTTACTGTGTGACCCTGGGCAAGTCACTTAACCTCCATTGCCTAACCTACTTACCACTCTTATGCTGTGGAACCAATACACAGTATTGATTCTAAGACAGAAGATAAGGGCTTAAAAAAAAGTGTCAAATAATCTATGGGTTATTTGACAACAATATTTATTTCAAAGTATAACTGTAAAGTAGGCAAATGTAGTTACAACAGAGACCCTTAAAACTTCTCATTATAACCTTTCTCACTTGGAAAAATAAAACAAACAACTGGCCAACTTTACTCCCAGTGTCACACAGGAGTATCTGTTTTTAAAAGGCAGGGAATTAGCAAATATCCAAATGAAATTTCTCCTCACAAATGTCTGCTGCTTAGCACCTTGAGGAAATCCCCAGAAGAGAAATATCTCCCTGTAGATTACAGTGACTCAGTGGATAGAGAGCCAGGCCTGGTGACAGCAGGTCCCAGGTTCAAATTTGATCTCGGACACTTCCTACCTGAGTGACGCCTGGGTAAGACACTTAACCCCAATTGCCTAGCCCTTATCATCCTTCTGCCTTGGACCTGATTAAAAGACAAAAAGTAAGGGTTTTTAAAAGATTAAAGGGGAAATGAAAAAAATGAATACAATGAAAAAAATGAAAATTTGGCCCATAGTGGAACTCAAAGATACTAATAAGCTTTATCAATAACCCAAGGTACTATCACTTTGAAAATTTAGCAACAACAATATATTTTTCTGAAGACTGACCTCTAGTCTTTCTTTTTTTTTTTTTAAAACCCTTACAGTGTTTTGGTTCCAAGGCAGAAGAGTGGTAAGGGCTAGGCAATGGGGTTAAGTGACTTGCCCAGGGTCACACAGCTAGGAAGTATCTGAGGCCAGATTTTAACCTAGGATCTCCTGTCTCTAGGTCTGGCTCTCAATCCACTCAAAAGGGTCCAAACAGACCTGTTGTATTACTTGACTAACCAATTACCAAAAGTTATCTTGGTCACACACACGTACATACATTTGAAGGACGAAGACATCAAAATCTACAAAATAATACACACATATGTACTTCAAGGAGAAAAAAACTTTTACATATGATTCCAAAAGGACTGAGGAAAAGCTAAATACTGCTTAGACTACCAGTTTTAGAGGAAATATGAGAACAGTTGTGATTTCTTTAATTCTAAGTTTCTTTCAGACCACTGCAATTCATATCTATTATTTACAACATTTTAGCTTGGCACTTAAGCTAAAAAATATAAATAAAAAATTTCTGAGATATGCTAGTATTTTTACGTAAAAGCAAATTAATTTCAAAACTTTGGTTTCATTCATGTTGAATCTTCTAGTCTTCCAGTTAAGTTTTGAAGAAAATAGCAACTATTGAGAATTCTCTCCAAAAATTCTCCAGTAACATTTCAATTAAAAGGAAAAGAAACATCAGAATAATAATTTTTAACATTTGAAAAGCTTAATAATTATTTTACTAAGAACCATATGAATAAGAGATCTCATTTTTCAAATATCAAAACAAAAAAACTGTCAGTCTCTGAACCTCCATTTCCTCAACCTTAAAATGCTCAAAATAATGTTCAAGGTAATAAACTTGTTTGAAAGTCTGGAACGCTATACATTCAATATAATTACGCATCCAAAGAAACCAACAGCCCAAATCCTTAGACAAAGCATAAATCTCATTATGGTTGACACCAAAATTTGGTCAAAAGATACACAAATATTTAAGTATGAGAAGCAGCATGGGTATAACGCAAGCCTCAGAAGTCAGGAAGACCTGGATTCAAATTCTACCTCAGACACATAATGGCTATGTGACAACGGGCAAATCATTTAACCTCTCAATGCTTCTAAGCTGAAAGATGTCAAACTTGAAATCATCCAAATTCCCAGCGCAAAGGAACGAGATTAAAACATGCCTGGGAAATATTTAACAAAATAAATTAAAATACCACATAGAAAGCAATAATTTATAGTTTTCTAAGTCAATATGCAGCCTGCAGAGATTCGGTTCTATTTGAGGTTAACACCACTACTCTAGGCAACTCTTAAAAAAAATAAACTGCAGAGAAGATGCCAACTTTTATCGGTAGAGGAAACAACTTCTATCAAATGAAAACACAGGTCTAATCTTTAAACCTACATAATCCGAGTTCATAATATCATCTTATGGTATCTAGAAAACATAGTTAAGAGAACAATCTGAAAAGCTAAGAACATAATAAGAGTAATGGCATTCACTTGGTAAGCAACTCTCTGAATGATCTCAACTCTTCTCATTTAAGGTTAGCATTTGCCATTGTGAGTAAAGAAGTCTAAGAACCCCATGGCAGATATACAATAATCACAAACCTGGTGGAGTACAGACTAATTTCATCCAAGTCATTAAATACTTCCTAACACTATTCACATTTACCAAGTCTCTGTCTATTTCACTGAATATGGCTTGGACAGAAATTCTTTGGTAATTACCAATCACCACCAATCCTCCAAGCCAATGATTCAGAGAATTTTTGTTTTGTTTTGTTTTGTTTTGTTTTGTTTGGCAAGGAAGGTGTAAGGAGCAAGTTCTTTTAACAAACTAAAAGACTATCAATTACAAAGTTATTTTAAGGGCCAAGATGTAGTTCTTCGGTATGCTGCAGTCAGCCTTCTGAGTTGTTTATCTGGACATCTTTTTATAGAAATGGAAGGAAAGGATATCACTGGTATCAAATGAAATTACATGAATCACATGGCTGGGACTACCCCTCTTCCTACCCAGAGTCTTTTCACTTTATTTCTAACCCTTCTTTCCAACACAGAAGAAGGGTTAGTAGAAAGAAATAAGTTATTTCTTACATACCAACTTAACTATCTGCCAGTACCTATCTTTTTAAGTATAAAAATATTTAAGTATATTCTTTCAGGGTGAATTCAAGTGCCTGCCCTGCAATATGTTACACTATATTGCATAAGAAAATAGTGACTAAAGAAATATTTCCATAAATCCCAAAGAATCTGCATTAGATACACATAATTTTTTATTTAAATGAAAATGAAGAAACAATTCTAGTTTATCTTGAGATTAAGAATATAAAGAATAGATTTTATGTTAAATATATAGAAAATACTCAATACCTATGAAATTTTAAAAATATATTATAATAATATACTTTTTAAAATCCCTTTGCTGAATATTAGAAAACTAAAATAAAAAACTTGTGAGCATTAGAAATGTTCTTAGTAATCTCATTTAGATGAATTGAAGTTATTCTAAAGATATTTAAAATAATTTTAATCTACTTCTCCATTGAAATTTATTGGCATTAATTTTCTTTGACATCTACTTAGAAAATCTGATTTAGTTTTTTAAAAGTTTATTGAATGAGTCGGGGGGGTGAAGGGGAAAGTAAGAGCATGAATTATGTAACTATGTTAACTTTTCAACAAAAAATAAATAATAAATGTTTAAAAAAACACAATAAAAAAAAAAGAGTGGACCTGAGGGTGGGAACAGAACAAGGGCAGTGGACTAGAGATGAGGATGTGAGGAAGGTTTAAAAAAAAAAGTTTATTGAATGTCTTTTCTTTAATTATAAATATTAAAATTACTCCTGCTTTGTGAGAGATCTCTTGTAACAAAGTAAAAAGTTAAATATAACTAATACAGTGATCTCATATGAAAGTGCATTCAACATTTCATATCTGTAGCACCTCAATCTATTTTTTTTAAATGACAAATTCAATTTTCTCTCCTCACTCCCATTTTAAAAAATACAAATTTCTTGCAACAATCATGCATTGTCAAAACCAAAAATACCAAATAAGAACAAATTTTAAAAATAAGTAAAACAAATCCCCTCCATGGCTGTAGACAACTATAGGTGATGGATTTAGATATTTTATATGATATATATATCATTGTATATCCTAAGTCCATCATCGCTATAATGGAAAGCAAATCTCATTCATTGTCACCATAATCAAGAATGAAATGAATGGATTCCTTTCCTTATATGAAAAAAACACATATCTATAATCAAGAGCTATCATTATTTATAACAGAAATAAACTAGAATCCTTTCCAATAAATTCAAAGGCAAAAACAAGGATGTCTATTGTCACCACCTCTTTTTGACAAGAGTACTAGAAAAGCTAGCTACAGTAATTAAGAAAAAGAAATTGAGGGAATAACTTTAGAAGAGAAAAATGGTTGCTTTTTGCAGATAATATAATGGTATACTTAAAAGAACCCTGAAGAGTCAACTAAAAAAATTAACAGAAACTATAACTTCAACAAATTGAAGGATATAAAATTAACCCACATAAATATATCAACATTTCTATAGAATACCAATGAAACTCATCAGAAAGAGATTAGGGAGAGATAAAATTTTAATTCCATTTCAAATTATTAAATAATGTATAAAATTATGGGAATCTACCTTCCAAAATTCACACAAGATCTATATAAATACAACTACAAGCAACTGTTTAAAGAAATACAGACCTAAATAACTGTAAAAATACTAGTTGCTCATAAATAGGATAAACCAATATAATAAAAAAATGTCCAAACTACCCATATTTGTTTATTCAATGCCTACCAATCAAACTACCAAAAAACTTTTTAAAACTAGAAAACAGTAACAAAATTCATATGGAAGCAAAAAAAAAAAAGTCAAGAATCTCAAGAGAAGATATTGAAAAGAAATGAAATAAGGGGAGTCCTAAAAAAGAGCCAGATTTCAAACTATCTTACAAAGCAATTATTAAAATAATTTCATACTGGTTAAAAAAGAAAAACTATTAGTTGAACTAGGTAAAAAACATACAGAGGCAAATGTATCTACTACCCTACTTATTCACTAAATATAAAGACCTAAATTACTAGGATAAGGACTCACTCATTATTTGACAAATACTATTGGGAAAATTCTCAATAATAAATTAAAAACAAATTACAAAAACGTGGAAAAGATTATATATTGGATTTACAGTTAGGAAAAAAGTTCATGCCCAAACAAGGAATAGAGAATATCAGAAGACACATTGTGATCACATAAGTTTTTGCACAAACAAATCAAATAAAGTTAAAGTTACAAAAGGGAAACAATTAACCAGGAGGAAAACTTTGCTGTAAGTTTCTCTGATAAAAGTCTCAATTCTAACATAAATAAGGAATTTATTCAAATTTATAAGAAAAAGAACCATTTCAATGGATAAATGGCCTAATATCAAAAGAGTTCTGAAAGGAAGAAATCTTGGCAATATAATGTGGCTGTGTAATGCTTCAAAATATTACCAATTAGAGAAATGCAAATGAAAGGAATTAGGAGATTCCATCTCATTCCCATCAGAATGGCAAAGATGACAAAAAAGGAAAATAATGGATATCAGAAATATTTGTTACTTTCTGGGAATAAAACTAAACAGCACATACCCTTTGGCCCAGCTAGACCACTGCTAGGTCTATGCCCAAAAGGGATCCAAAAAAGGTTCTTTATTTAAAAAGACATTTATAGCAGTTCTTTTTGTAGTGGGAAAAAAATTAAAACTAAGATGAAATTCAATAAATGAGGAATGGCTAAATAAGTTATATGAATAACTAAGTGATATGAAGTTTTACTATGATTAATAAGAAAATAGACGATTTTTTAAATTTATGGAAAAACAAATAAAGTGATGCAAAGTGATACCATAACATAAATACTAGAAAAATGAACATTTTGAGGACAAACTGATCAGCGGAGGGGGGGGAGGGGGAAGAAGGGAACAATTTATACAACAATTATGTAAAAAAAAAAAAACCTGTAAAAGTGCTATAATCTCTAGGCAGTGTTAATGTGTTAGTGAAGATATTGGGCCATAACCATTCTCAAATGGAAAATATGAGAAAATTATGACTATGACAAAAGAAATCAGAATAGTTATTTGTTCTGGGGGGGGGGGGGGTCTTACCTGGTCATTTTCTTCATTCTCAAAAGCAAAATCAGGCTGAATTGCTTCATTCTCTAAATTTGTGCTAGTCAATGTTTCAGAGCAATCTTCGTTACTCTCACTAGCATTAATATCACCAGCAATAGTATCCCTAAGTAACAAAGATGATAAAAGATTATTAGAGCACATGGAAAATATGTACCAAAAATATATACACACATAATTTATATATATATATATCTGCACCTAAGATATTTGTGTGTGGACACACTTTTTAAAATTATATATATGCTTCTTAAGGAAATCCTCTCTCCTTCAGCTTAGAAGGCACAGTTTGCTAAACCACTTAGAAATATTTTGAAAGATTATTTAGAAGCTACTTTATCTTCAGGTAATAAACACTGAGGATAAAAAATTATTTTGATTTGGTATTCAAAATAATAACACACACTTACAATAATTATTAGTAACTTTCCTTGGCAGAAGAACATATATGTCGGCATATTATAAAACTTTATATTTCTCTATGAAATTATACATAATGGTTTATTTACTGCAAACTATTTAGAAAAGTAGCATAGTGCATAGAGCGCTAGACCTAAAAACATCAAGATCTGGGTTCAAATCCTGCCTCTTACTAGGTGCATAGCTCTGGGCAAATCATCTGCCTTAGTTTCCTCATTTTTCATCTATAAAATAGAGATAATAGCCCCTGCCTCCCAAGGGTAATGTGAGGATAAAATGAAAAAAACTACTTACAAACACTATAAAGCACTATATAAATTTTAGCAACAATTATTTTTAGTTATTATTTAAATGGGGTTGAAACAGCTAAAGAAAATATGCTAGATTTTTATAAACAGAAAGAGTGCTAAAATGATACCAATAGCATGTGTGGTTTACTTTTTCAATAGGGGAACTAGTGGGCCCAAAAGAGAGGCATGCTTTACATACAAATTTGCATAATTAACAAGAATAAAGAAGCACTGTAACAGTGGAATAAAACAAAATATCCTAAGAAATCTGCTTCTATTGTATCCTTTAGAAGATAATTTCCTCACACAAACTCTGACATTATTTGTGCTCAACCTATGTTATCAAAAACTTAATTTGTATTGCTTTTTATCTCCTTCAAATATTTCTCAGCTTCATTTCACATTTAAATTGTTGCTCTACTGTTTAATCCACTCTTAGCCTTTGTA
Organism: Gracilinanus agilis; assembly: GCF_016433145.1. Classification (NCBI taxonomy): domain Eukaryota; kingdom Metazoa; phylum Chordata; class Mammalia; order Didelphimorphia; family Didelphidae; genus Gracilinanus; species Gracilinanus agilis. The sequence goes on along the minus strand of NC_058131.1, from coordinate 405,768,497 downwards.
ATAATTTCTCATGAATCCGTCTGACCTGTTTTTTAAATTTAAAGCTAAAAGTGAGTTCTGGGGCCAATAGGGCTCCATGAATTTCATCCAGTCTTCTCAATTGTTATACAAAAATTGAAAGCATATTTATCCAAGAGAGGGACAAATTCTGTCCTACTCTGCAGTAAAATATTACAAAGAACTTCTGTGCAAGAGACAGCAATGATAACACAATGCTAAGAGAAAAGAAAAAGATTGGGGGAAGCTGGGTAGCTCAGTGGGTTGAGAGCCAGGCCTAGAGACGGGAGGTCCTAGGTTCAAATCCGACCTCAGACACTTCCCAGCTGTGTGACCCTGGGCAAGTCACTTGACCCCCATTGCCTACCCTTACCATTCTTTTGCCTTGGAGCCAGTACACAGTATTGACTCCAAGACAGATGGTAAGGGTTTAAAAAAAAAAAAAAGCAAAGATTCAATCTTTTGCTTTTAAAGAAAATGGACTAAATTTGGTAAATTTAAGGAGAAATTGTACTTAAAAATAAAACCCAAATTGCACATTAAAAATCAACTTTATATTCCTGCATTTGTAAAATATAAACAAGTTTCTTACTGGTTATTAGATCCTTCTCCATCACAATTTTTATTTTTTGCTTCATTATTATGTCCCACACCATGCTGTTGTAAATTCTTTAGATCATGATCTATGCTGCTCTGCAGATCAAAAAGGTGCTGTTCCACAGCTGCTCTAATTGTTCTTTCTAAAATGCTACAAAGAGAAAGTTTAAGAAAAATTTTCCATGACATTAAAACATATCCATTCTTTTAATTATTTTCAAATGTTAAGACTTAAATTTCAGAACAATTTTAAAACATTATTATTCAAGCATTAAATGCCTATTGGTCTAGGCACTGGTGAGATAACTTTGAGTTGTCTCTGTCTTCATTTAACTAAATTCAAAAGGTATTATGTCAAGCACAAGCAGTTACTATGCAAGGATACCAGAAATAAAAATGCAAAGTCCTTGCCCTCAAAAAGTTTATCATCTACTGAGATACAACACATAACTTTAAAATATTTCTCTTTACTTAACACGTATGTGGATTAAGTAAAGAGAAACAACTTAAAGTTAATTTCGAGATTGGAAAAGAAGAAAAGCATAAACAATAAAAGAAAAATCAAGAAAGGCACATCAACTGAGCCTTAAAGGAAACAGAATTGTGAGAAAAAGAGAGAAAGAACATACCAGGTATGGGGAATATCCTCTGTAAAGGTATAAAGATCAGAGACAGATTGAAGTGAATAAAGAAATGATCAATTTGAACATAAAAATATAAGGCAGAAAAATATGAAATGAATCTGAAAAAAAAACAGATCAGAGCCAAACTGTGAAAGATTTTATATAACATATGGAGGAATCTATATTTTGTCTTTAAGAGACAATAGAGAGACACTAAAACTTTGAGTAAAGGAGTATGTTGGTCAGATTTGTGCTTTAGAAATATCAATTTGACAGCTCTCCAGAAGATGTCTTAGGTAGGGAGAATAGGTTGCTACAGCAGTCTAAGAGAAAAGTGATTAGAGAGTGACAGATTCATTACAGTAGTCACATGGGCGGTATAAAAGGGATAGAAGTAAAAAAAGGACACAGAATTAGAACTGACAACACTTGGTGACCTTTTGGTTTGGGGGTGTGAAGAGTAGAGATCACTTCATGGCTGCCTAAGTAAGAGAAAGAATAATGGTGCTCTTGAGAGAAGTAAGCAAATTAGGAGGAGGAGTTTTGGTCAGGAAAGTTAAGTTCTATTTCAGACATGTTGAAACTGAGACGACTATAGGATATCCAAGTGACGATGTTAAGTAGGCAGTAAGGCTGCAGGACTGGAACTCAGGAGAGATGAGAGCTGAATTTAGGATTCTTATGCATAGAAATAACAATTGAACTTATGGCAGTTGATGAGATCACTGAGGGAAAATACAAAGAGAAGCATGGAAATATGATGCAAATACAGATTACTATACAGTGGCAAGAATAGAAGAATAATCAATATAAGATGCTGCCTTTGACTTTTTTTTTTTTTCTCTATTACCTCTGGATTAAGATAGCATGATGTTAGGGAAAGAACACTGGAACTGGGGGTCTGAAAAGATCCAAGTTAAAAATTCTACCTCAGACACTTAACTAGCTGTGTGACTGTGGGCTAGTCATTAATTTAATTCCTCTGAGTCTCAATTTCTGCATTTGTTAAATGGCTATGAAAATATCTGTAGCACCTATTTCAAAAGGTTTTTCTGAAACTGAAATCCATGATAATATGTATACTTTGCAAAACTAAAAAAAGTACTACGTCAGCCATCATTATAAAAGGAAAAAGTCTAGTCAAATAGATTAAGTAAAAAACATTACAAATATCAATTCTATTGTGATAAGTTATCCTAATAATAAGTTAAAGCTATAATGAACTAAAAGGTTTTACCCATATCCCATAGACTTATTCTTTTTTTTTCCCATAGACTTATTCTTAAAGTAAATATCTATTACTTGAACTCCTCCCCAACATATGCATCTTCCCCTTCTTACTAATTTCCCAATTTCTGTTTTCAATGTTTTGGGTTCATGATATTGACACTATTCAGACTCCTCATTCTCCTTCACTCCACATATCCAATCAGCTGCTGAACCTTGTTATTTGTATATTCCCATCTCTTCAATCCAACCCCTTCTCCATTCACACAGCTACCATCTTAGTTTAGCAATTCCTTATTACTCTCAAGATTATTCTAAACTTCCTAATTGGTCTCCCTACCTCAAGACTCAATACTCTAAACCAGTGGTTCCCAAACTTTTTTGACCTACCAACCCCTTTCTAGAAAAAATATTACTAAGCCCTGGAATTTAAATTTTTTTTTATTTTAATAGCAATTAATAGGAAAGATAAATGTACCTGTGGCCATCACCACCCCCCTGGATCACTGCAGCACCCACCAGTTCTAAACAGTTCCACACATTATAATGTTGCCCAAACTAAACTCCAGGGGTATCCTGATGACCCTAGGACCATGTTGGTGAAGCTCTGGAATGGCTGCTGGGGCAGCAAGGTGGGGGCTGCTCTGTTCCCCCTCTCCCAAGGACATTTTATGCCATGCTCTGACCCTCTGACCAGTCACCCAATGCGAATACTTCCTCCCTTTACTATCTGGGGTCATGCTGGGGACTCATAGGCAGCTTGGTTGCAATTTGAGTACATGATCTCAAAAACGTTTGCCAACACTACCCTAGGATATTAAACTCCTCTATTTAGCTTGTAAAGTTCTATACCACCTGGCCCCACCCTAACTTTCCAGCCTCACTTGACATTATTCCACCTCCTGCATTCTGCAATTCAGCCAAATAACCTATTTTTCACTAAAAACACTCTTAACTCTTGTCTCCATGCCTTTTCATGGACACTGGACATCCTGCATGCCTAGAATACATTCCTCTTCATTTATATGACAGTTCAGATACCATGTTCTGCATGAAATCTTGCCTGATCCTCTCTCCCATAGTACCTAGTATTTAAACTACTTTGTGAGAGTGTGTGTGTGCATACCCTATTAGCCTGATTATAATACAACCCCAAATATAGCGAGATCCCAAGTATTTTGAAGGGTATCTCAGAAAGAGGAAACACTCATTTTATTTTTCTCCTTTTAAATTACAACTTTCTCTTAACTTATTAATAATACAGGCACCTTATATTTGAAGTTTTTTCAGGGTCCTGAAAACAAGTTAAAGAAGTTTTAATGCCAACACTTTTATTAAATATATATTACTTTTATAGATACTTGTGGGAAACTACCTTCCAATGTTCAATCATGTTCTTCCTCTTCTATTTCCTCATCAACCAAAGTGGAAACATCATTCAAGCCATCACTGTCACCCTCTTCTTCCCATAAAACACGATGTTCACTACAATTCATACTGTTTGATATACAACATTTTTTAAGCACAATGGACTCAGTGGAGATTTTGTCCCAGTTTTGATCTAGTTCCCCAATACAGTGACCAACAATTTATTTTTCCAGATGAGTAAATTCCTGGTTCACGGCCAATATCTACTCATTATGTTCTTTCCTCAAATAATCTTTGAATGGCTTATTAATTACTACATCTAACACTTGTAATTGCAATGTCATTCCTCCTGGAATAACAACTAGGTCAGTGTGCATTTCAGCAATTCTCTTCTTCACATTTTCAGTCAGGTGACCCTTGAACACATAGTCAAGGTGAGAGCATTCCTCTCTGATGCAGTAATACACCCAGAAGCCTACCCCAGACCACATTCAATCAATCTAACACAAGTTCTACATTCATCCATCCCTTTTCCCGCACACAAAAGATCAACTCTAATGGTAACTTTTCCTTAGGTAATGTTTTACAGCTTAAAATTACGTAAGGAGTCAGTTTTTGCCTGTCAGCTGTAACTATGAGCATCACAGTCATTCTAGTTTTCTCATTTCCAGTAGTTTTAATCAACATTGATTAGGCGTCTTTAGTATTAATGGTAACACTTGAGGGAATATCAAAACAAACAGGTGTTTGGTTGGCATTTCCCATCTGCCCCAGGAGATAGTCATGCTTTTTAGGTATACTGAGGCGTGCAATACACAACTTATGGTTTCAAAGCTAGAAGTGCTTGAATATTTAGTGCAAATGCAACTTTCAAAGGTACATATTGGGGGGGAAAAACATAGCACTATATTCAGGCTAATACAGTATGTAATATATATATGCATTTATTAACTTTATGCTGTAAATATATATTTGATGTGTATTTGTTCTTTCAACCATTACAACGTAAGTTCGTTGCTAGGGATTCTTCCATTCTTTGTTAACTTTCTGCCTAGTACAATGCTACCAAATAGTAGATGTTTAATAAATACCTGATGCTTGATGATCAGTTGAGGATTGGCAAGGTATGATGTCTTATGAAGGACCAGAGGGTAAAGGATTCAAGGTATAAGATAAATGGGTAAGTGAACTACTGATTAAGATTGTAAATGAAAGAAAGAGAAGCCAAAACAAGAACGATGGACTAGGAACATTAGGGAAGCTAGAAGAACTAGAACTCAAAATGAGGGCAATTAGCTTTAGAAGAAATGAGACAGAACTGGAAGGATAAGAGGTCACGAATAGAAAAATTACATTAAATAGTTAAAAAGGAGACATTGCAGATAGCAATGTATATATTTTTAATGAACAAAAATTCTTATATAAAGAATCAAAAAGCATGCAAAAGAAATGTTTGTGCAAGTCTCTACAATAAGATGGGTTTTTTTAATTATTATCCAGCATTTTGTCATAAAATACTCATTAATTACTTAACTGCCATAAAAGTTTTATACAATGTGTTGCTATAAGGTAAATTACAATCATCAAGTTACTGAATTATCTTCAACTTCTAAGGAGACTAAAAATTTGCATTCTAACAACACAAATATGCTACTTACTCTGCAGAGGCCGGCAAGATGTTGATGGGAGATATATGAGCACTGTAATCAAAGAAAGAAATTATCTTTTAAAAATTAAAATACTAACTCAGCATTAGTAAATTAAGGCATATATATATATATATATGTATATATATATATATATATATATATTCTCACCAATCAGGAAAATGCATTAACTCAGGCATGCTTTCAAAAAAGTATTAAACTAGCATTTTTTTAGAATCTTATCAGCAAAAAATAAATAAATAAAATGTTGTCCTAAGGGAATTCTCTGAAATATATTTCCCCAACTTGCACACTGATTACACCAGTATATAACTCAAGGAAGGAAGCAGCTTGATTAGTGAACAGGACAAGGAAAGATTCACTAAGATGACAAAAATATGATTGAATATAATATTTTAAAATATCTTTTAGAACCTGATCACATCTTACTAGCCACTTTTTTCCCTTAACCATCATAAGCAGTTCCTCCAAAGGAAGGAAGCACAATTACCCAACTACTCTTTACTTGCTGTGCCAAAAGATTAAACATTGGTGACAAGGTAGCTATAGCTCCATGTGCCCATTTAAATAAGCACAGTATTATCTTCCAAGTCCAAACTAGCATATTCATTCACATTAATGCCAACATAGACCCTGCCCTTCCCCAACACCACCATCTCTAAACACCAAAGCTCTGCCATTGTCGGTCAGACGGTCAATAAACATTTATTAAGCACATCTAATATATGCTGGGCTTGGAGAAAATTGTAAAATTGTTTGGGAAAAATGAGATTTAATTAAATATCTAATAAAATATAGCACAATGAGCTTCAAATGGTTTACAATCTAGATATAAAAGGTCAAATCATAAACAAATTAGAGAATGGGCAAAGATACCTTTCACAGATATGAAGAGGGAAGAGAGTCTGATCAAATAAAGGAGATGATCATAAGAGATGGTGAAAATGAACACTTCTTCCCATAAAACTGAAAAGATTTTGCACAAAACAATGCAGCAAGAGTAAGAAAGAAAAGTAACTGAGAAAGTGAAACAGAGGGGGGGAAAAACCTTTAAGGTAAATTTTTTTGATAAAGGTTTAATACACACACACACACACACACACACACACACACACACACACACACACACACACACACANACACACACACACACACACACACACACACACACACACACACACACACACACACACATATACACCATTTCCCAACAGGGAGTAAAAGGGTATCAGCAGATAGTTTAAGGGAAGAAATTCAAGCCATCAACAATCATATGAAAGAATGCTTCGAATCACTAATAATTAAAGAAATACAAATTAAAACAACCCTGAAAGTCTACCTCTCACACATTAGTATGGCAGAGATGATTAAAAAGCAGAATATGTCCATTGTTGGAGGACCTTAAGAAGACAGTACAATAATCCACAAGAGCAGAAATAGCTTTATTAGTAGAAATAGATGTGAATTGGTTCATATGTTTTGAAAAGCTTTAGAATTTGGACCCCAAAAAGTTATTGAGCTTTCCATATCTTCTGACCAAATGAGGGCTCTACTAGGCATATATCTTCAAACGATCAAAAACAAATCAAAAGGATGCATTTGTAAAAATAAATAATTCATACCAGCACCTTCTGTTGTGCCAAAAAGAAAAAAAAAAAAAAGCTAAGGGAGTATCATTATTGGAGAATGAACAAGTAATATTACTGTGCCATAAGAAACAGCAAAAGAACTCACTTCAGAGAAACTTTGAAAGTTTTGTATGAAGTGAACAGAATCTGGAGAATATGTTACACAGTAACATCAACATCAAAAAGGAAAACAACTTTGAAAGACTTAAGAACTCTGATCAAGGGGGTAAGCTAGGTGGCTCAGTGGATTGGGAACCAGGCCTATAGACAGGAGGTCCTAGGTTCAGACCTCAGATACTTCCTAGCTGTGTGACCCTGGGCAAGTCACTTAACTCCCGCTGCCTAGTCCTTACTGCTCCTCTCTCTGCCTTAAAACCAAAGCACAGTATTGATTTTAAGATAGAAGGTAAGGGTTTTTAGATAAAAATAAATAAAAAGAACTCTGATCAATGCAATGACCAACCACACTAGGAAAAAGATGAAATATCTTAATAAAGAGGTAATAGATTTAAGATGTAGAATGAGACATGTTTTTGGATATATAGACTACAAAAATTTGTTACAAAGTTAGTAGGGGTTTTTTTCCCTTTTCCCCCCCATAGTGGGAGACAGAGGGCAGAAGATAAAAGAGAAACAAAGAAGCTATCAGTAGTTACCAAAAAAATAAAAGAAGGGCCACTGAAACATTTTCAAATGCCCAGGAGAAAAGAAGGCCAGAAGAAAACAAGGAGAAACATAATAACTTGTAAAGTTTCTCAATGAATTTATTATATACTTGAAGTGTACATGTTCTAAGAGATTCAATTTTATGTATAAAACTTCTTTTCCTGTTCTCTGTCTATGGAAATGCTCATTTTATTTGTGTTTGTTGAGTTTGAACTGAAAATAAAAAAGAAACTAATGAAAAGACTACCAACCATGAAATGACTGAACAAATTATAGCATATGAATATAATGGAATATCACTGCACTATGAAGAATGACAAAAGGAATGAATTTAGAAAAACCTAATTGTCTTGCATAAGATAATAAAGTGAACTAACCAAACTATGAAAGGACATAACATAACATCAATATTGCAAATAAAAAAGCTTTGAAAGTCTTAAGAACTCTAATCAATACAATTAACAATCATAATTCCAAAATATTGATGAAGCAATATTTCCAACTATAAATGCAGAAGACATACTTCTTCAGAATAGCTAAGAATTTTTTTTTCCGGTTTGTCTTAACTATTTGTTACAAGGCAGGGCTTATATTTTATAATCTTGATTTTATTTATTTTTTTTTTTGACCCTTGTACTTCGGTATATTGTCTCATAGGTGGAAGAGTGGTAAGGGTGGGCAATGGGGGTCAAGTGACTTGCCCAGGGTCACACAGCTGGGAAGTGGCTGAGGCCGGGTTTGAACCTAGGACCTCCTGTCTCTAGGCCTGACTCTCACTCCACTGAGCTACCCAGCTGCCCCTAGGGCTTATATTTTAGAAGAGTTTTAGAGGAAAATTTTAGGGTAGCATTCCCTTCTCAAATAAACAAATAAATAAATGGATGAATAAATAAAGGTCATCAATGAAATATTTTAAAAACTACAAAAGAAGTAGAAGAAAAGTTAGAAGGGGACCCAGTGAAGTAGAGTAATGTTGACAATACCAACTTATATTTAAGAAATAATTTTTAAAAGTCTGTATGCAACAGATTCAGTTCATACATAATCCTTTTTCTGGCATTTTTAATGGAAAATTCACATTTATTGAAGATTTGTTAATTCATAATAAATGTTAATTTAATTTTTAAAATTTTTAAAAGATTAATGGCCCTAATGATTTTAAATGGCTTAAGTGTGCCTCCCCACATATATAAGACCTTTCCTTTTATAAGATGACTATTTAGCTGCAAAGAGACAGGTTTCACTTTTTTTTTAATAGTGTTTGTTTTTCCTAAGATATATATAATAGTGCATATATTGAAGGAAGTAAAAACAAAGACAGACAATATCAAACTGCTTAGTTGCAAGGAATCAGAAGAAAATACATATGTATGGAACTTTTTTTTATACTTTCCAGTGTTGAGGTAAAATGTTAACCAATTTTGGTCAAAGATCTTTGCTGAACAATCAGTTTTTTAAAACTTTACATTAAAAATTACATACCCAAGCTATGGTAAATGTGGAAAACAAATACCCATGCCAAGTTAAAGTTTAAATATTTAACAAAGTTCAAGTTCAAGTTCATCTACTGTTAATATTCCATATTATAGATGCCCAGGTAAGAAATAGCTCCAGTGGTTAGAGAAGGTAATTAGAATAAAAAAGCATGCTGAAATCTATTTTAGATCCAACGACTTACTGCATATGTTACATAAATTAACTCCTACTTATGTTTATCTCTAAGATGGACAAAACAACCTACATTCTCTGTATGGTTCAAAAAGTCACCAAAAGTCAGAAGATCTAGGTCCTAGGCACTACTCATATTGTAGCTATTTAATTGGGGGGGAGGGGAGAAATCACTTCATTCTGTGTCTCAGTTTCATCACCTGTTAAGTAAGAAGAGCACCTGCCCAACCTACTTGACAAGAATGCAAAGATCAAATGAAATAAGATAGGTGAGGGCATAGTGCTATAAATAAACCTCTTATGCATAAGTAAGGTATTGTTATGATTGCTATTTTAGGATGTTGTGATATTAAAGTAAAAAGTTTGCAAAGATCCTCCAATGAAATACATCCAAGAATACCACTCATTCTATATAACAAAACACTGAGAAGCCTAAAATGTACATGTCCTGCTTGGACTACAATTCACATTTGTACTTTCTTGAAAATTTCTAAAATGTAATTTTTAAAAGGGAATGACAGAGGGGGAAGCTGGGTAGCCCAGTGGATTGAGAACCAGGCCTAGAGACAGGAGATCCTAGGTTCAAATCTTGCCTCAGACTCTTTCCATCTGTGTGACCCTGGGCAAGTCACTTGACCCCCATTGCCTACTCTTACCACTCTTCTGCCTTGGAACCAATACATAGTATTGACTCCAAGACGGAAGGTAAGGATTAAAAAAAAAAAAAGGGGGGGGGAATGACAGACTATGTGATCATAGGCAAGTCACTTAATGCCAATGCCTACCCCCCCCCTTCACCACCCTTCTGCCTTGGAACCAATATTTAATATTGATTTTAAGACAGAAGGTAAGGGTTTAAAAAAAATGGAGAATAGTCAGAAAAGTGCAGAACTGTGAAAAAGACTACCACAGGACTCAAACATTTAAAAGTCTGGTGATATGTTCAAAAAACATTTGTAAGTGTTTTTATTTTACTCTTTTAAATGTAGTTGTCCTTCTTCCTAGTGTCACAGTAAAAACTACAACAAATCAACTCTAGACAAAAGTTATATTTTAAATGTAACTTCAGTTCAACTGTTTCAAGTATTCCCAAAAAAACCCAGACAATTTTAAGGCCAACAGAAATGAACTTCAAGGTAACCCCATTACGGTAAAAATAATCCCCTAGTATAGTAGACATAAATTTGAAATAGAGTCAAGGAAACCTGGATTCAAATTCTACCTCAGATACTAACTAGCAATGTGACCCTTGGCAAGTCACTCAACTTCAAGGAATCTCACATTCTTCAATTATAAAACAAGGATAACTATAGTACCTACTTCTTTGGGTTTGGGGGAAGAACAAATAACAAAATGTATGTAAAAACTGCTATCTAAATGTAAGTTATTATTGGAGCAGCTTTACAAGTCTTGTCTGCATAGCTGAAACAATATAGATCCTATGAAAGTTAAATTAAATAAGTGTGTGAAGGCACTGCATAAAATATAAATAAGCCTATTACTTACATATAGTCAATGCTAATCAGGTTATCCTTAAAAAAGGAAATTAAGAAATCAAATGAACATTATAATTCTTGATCTCCTCCCATTCAATGCCACCCCCCCCCACAAGCCAATGGCAATTCACAGCACTGCTTTCAAGAGTTGGAGCCCAGACAGAGCTTACAGAATTAGTTCCCTATAGTTTTTTCCTACTAACTAAACCAAACCCACTAAAAATTTTATCTATATTTACTAACATTAAATAATGAAAGGGGACTGACTAAGTCAAGCATAAAGTTTTTGAGGTGTTAACTTTTATTTTTAAGACCAGGCCTTAAAAGGTTTTGGTTTTTTGGGTTATTGTGGTTTTTTTAAGTAACCCTTACCTTTTGTCTTAAAATCAATACTAAGTATAGGTTCCAAGGCAGATGAACAGTAGGAGCTAGGCAACTAAGTCAAGTGACTTGCCTAGGATCACACAAGGAAGAGTCTGAGGTCAAATTTGAACCTAGGATCTCCCATCTCCAGGCCTGGTTGGTTCTCTATCCACTGAGCCACTTAGCTGTCAGAAAAGAACCTTGTAGGGGCAAAGTCTGACACTCCTCCTTCCTACCAATACATACAAAAGTGAAAGGAATTTGAAGCCTTCAGCCCATTTCTAACAGCTGTACATAAGCTGAATATGAGTTAAATGTTTGGTGCCTTCTGCAGAAACATATAGGTTGTCACAGAATTCAATTAGAGCTTTTGGTACTCCCAAGGCCAAAGATGAGCCAGCTCTGCTATGGCAGGTAATGCCCCAAACAAGACTTAAACCCAAAGTGTTTCCATGCTGTCTCTAAACAAACCAGGCTACGGAGTACTTTTTATTTTCAACTAAAGCAACCAATTCTTGGAGCTTGGGCAATTTTAATTTTCAAACTTTATGGTTGGAAGCATCTCCTTTCAGTCACACAACCTAAAAATGAAATCATAAATTCCTATTCAACAGCTCAAGAGGTACTCTGTTATATTCTTCTGGGTAAATATATTTTAGAGAGAATATTGACAAATTGGAAAGTGTCTAGGAGAGTACATACAATGGAGATGGAAAAGATCCTGGAGTTTGTATTTTAAATATGTAATCATTTCTTACTTTATTTACTTAAATGTTTGTTTACTAAGTTTAGAATTTTTTTTAAATCCTTCCAAGTTATTTTCTTGATTCTTTCTGCATTCCTTTCTTCAAGGTTCCCCTAGAAAATGATATTGGCTTGATAGAAAGTAAGTCTTAAGGAAGAGGTCAGGAGGACTAAAATGAGAAAAGAGAATAACATTTGTGGTCCAGTGAAAGATTCAAAAGCATGTTAAAAACTTGTTCTATGCTACAATTTTTACTTTTTTGCATCAATTCATAAAGAAGATAAAAATTTTTATTTAAAAATATAAAAATAAAAATGTTTCAGTGATGCTAGGAGTCAGTATTCAAAATCAAAAAACTTACCTCGCCTCTTCTGAAAAATTCCAGGGGGGGGAAACAGTCAATTCTAAAGGTATACTCTTCTGTCCCTTTATTCTCCCATTCACAATATATCATTTAATTTGCAAGTTATATAGAAGATGGTACAGGGAAATCTATTTGCTTTGATCTATAGTTAGTCAAGAAGCTTTACTTAGGGTTTTACTCTTTTCCTTTAAATTATATAAAATGCAACATTTTATAAAATGCTAATCCATTTTTTATTTATTAGAATGCCATTATAGAGTCTGTAATAGAAACTATCAGAAAGATATAAAATATACTCAACAGCTGAAAGACCATGAAGAAAAGGCAAGCACTACACTCAGAGGTAAAAACAAAAGGCATAAAACTGAATATCCACAGAGAATAAAGCAAACCAGGGGCTTTTTTTGGGGGAAAAGAGGGCATGACTGAGATGAGACTTCATCTCCAAGGCCACATACAAACTGAACTATATAGATGATGTAGATGTAGATGTAGATGTAGATGTAGATATAGATATAGATATAGATATAGATATAGATATAGATAGAGAGAATCAGTTCAGTTTGTAGGTAGGTAGGTAGGGTAGGGTAGGGTAGGGTAGGGTAGGATAGATAGATAGATAGATAGATAGATAGATAGATAGATAGATAGATAGATAGACAGACAGACAGACAGACAGATAGAAAGAAAGAATTCAACTAATCTTTATGGCTACTGGAGGACAAAACAGTAATTAATTACATGAGAGTGAAACCTGAAATTTGAACTATTATTTTAGTAAGCTAGCTTTTTAGTTTAAACCAGCTTCTCAGAACCTTCCAAAACATAGTAAAGGTAACAAAAATCCTCACTAATACTGAAAAACCCTTTTAAAAAGATGTGCATTCACCAGCACAACTCTATCAATAGCACCTTCACATGGCTAAAAACAGAGCTTAAATTCTGATTAGTACAGACACAGGATACATAGAATGCTAACACATTTTCAGTGAAACTACTTATAGATTCTGCAGACAGATGCTACACACAGACTCGGTCCAAAAATGGCAATCATGTGTTGTTTAAATCATAGCTGCATTCACTAACCATAGTACACCAAATGACAAAGCAAGAGAGACACATACTAAATCACAAGAGACATATATCTCTCTTTAGTCAAGTGTTATGCAGCTCTAACTACTTAATGAATCTCTGCTTGTTCTGTTCTATTTAAAAAAAGATCAGATTAAACTATCATGTAATTTTTGGAAAACACAAATAACTTTAGACTTATCTTTTTTAACTACTAGATTTTTATAACTGACACATCATCAAGTTATCAAAAGGTCAATACAATTTCTGATTTTTACAGTTCCTCAAAGAAATATAAAATCATAATAAAAAATATTTCCTCTACATTGTAACTACATCCAAAATTATTCTGATCAACTCACCTGTGTAATAGAACCTTGCAGGCCATTCTGAATACTGTAGCTATTCCCAAAGTACATTTCTGATAAAGGGAGTTCATTTGAAAAATCGTAAAGGTAAGTTAATAAATGCTTATGAATATTATTGGGTTTAATATCAGTGGCTGCCTTCCAAAGGCTGAGTATTTCTAGACAGAGCTGTGCTAAACTCTGCAGTCTAAATAGCAGACTGCAACATGAGGTCACTACTGACAAGAAGCTACCCAATCAACACTCCAAAAACATCCTCCAAGTACTTTACTGCTTTTTAGGTGGAGCAAAATCAGGAATCCGAGTGGGACACCACACAATAACATGTAAGCCTAAATAAATATCAAATGGGCCAATCATAGATCTGAGGTCTCTTCAACCTCTGATTAGCTTAGTCTCTTAGGAACCATAATTTCATTCAATCACATAACCCACAATAGTGTAATATAAAAAGACATAAATTTGATATTGAATTTTCACTTAAAAGTACATAAACATAAATAAAATGGCTACATTATTAAAAGTTCATAGAAAAAAATATCTGGGGGTTTTAAATAACTGCAAACTCAAAAACAAATATTCTAACATAGGTAACATGATCTTAGGAGAACACCAAGATAGGCATAGTTTCTAAAACATGGGAAGTAATAGTTATGTTTTATACTTTCCTGGTCAGACAACAGATGAGCTTCTATGTTTACTTCTGAAATCTACATTTTATGAAAGACAATGACAACCTAAAGAGTGTCTTGAGTAGTGATTTAAAAAAAGAGAGCCACATGTATGAAGCCTAAAGTATGACCAACCACTGGAGTGAGAGAAGATTGATCACAATTTAAACATGGGGCTTAGTTTCCAACAGAACCTATAATATCCAACACTCTCCAACAAAATTCCCTTCTGATCTTGGACAAGTTCCAAATCTCATCTCCTTCTGAGCTATATACATCAGCCCCTCAGGAGTTATAACTTAACTCCAACAAGGACACCAACGGCAACAGGTGCCCCAAGTACCACTTGGAAATTTCATCTATTCTCCTCCCCTACAACCTCTTCCCCAGCATACTCATCAGAAAGAGTATATGATTTTAAAAATCTACAGGCTGTTAGAACTATTTCTTACTTCTATTTGAGAATATTGATTCTATTTCCTACCTATGTGACTATGGGCAAATTGTTTAATCACTTAGGGCAGTGATGGCAAATATTTTAGAGACTGAGTGCCCAAACTGCAACCCTCATGCCACATGTGAGCCTCTAACCTTAACCCCAAAACAACGGAGGAAGGAAGCGCTCCCATTGCGCTGGGGTACAAAGGGGTAGGTCATGTGAGAAATGTCCTCAGGCGCACGTGGAGAGGGGGAAGGGAGCAGCCCCCTCTGGCACATGTGCCATAGGTTCACCAGCACAGACTTATATCAGTTGAACTTTTTGACACTATGCTTCTTCATCCTTGCCAATGCTGCTGCTTCGTTCTCCAACTGTAATTCCCTTGAATATAAGTCACTCAACTCTAAACATCCAGGGAACATACTTCTTTATCCACACTTTTATCCATTAAAAAAAAAACACATTTATTTTTTATCATGCTTCCCACAAGGATTCTTCTTCCCTTTCCTCATCTCAGCTAAAGGCATGTTAGTTAGCAGCATCACTGTTCTACTTCACTAATTCAAATTCTTTCCCGAAGCCATTAGTACCTTATGAATTATCCCTCCCATTAGAATGTAAGGAAGGCAAAAACTGTCTCATTTTTTGAATCTGTATCATCAATACTTAGTACAATGCTTGGCACATTTTGTTGTTCAGTCTTCCTGACTTTAGGCCCAAGGCTCTACACACTATATCACCTTAGCTTAATACATAGTAAGCACTTAATGTTTTCTCATTCACTTATCTATAAAATGGTGGATGACCTTTATGGTTCCTTCTAATTCTAAATACAATATTCTAACAATAAATACATAATTATTATCCTGAAATATGAAAACTGCCTGAAAGAAATATGTGAACATGCAAACTGCTTGGCAAAATGGTCCAACAAAAGAGTCTGAATCTATATGCAAAGATACCTGGAAAAATAAGAGAAAAGAAAGTACTAAATTCCCCATTTTCATTAAGACCAGATGAAGAGCTTTCTTCTCAGGAGAAATTAAGAAATAAGAATTAGGGGGAGAGTATGAGGGAACTAAATGTTGACTTCTTGATCTTCATATCACTCACTAGGTTCCTTCTCAAGTCTTAACATCTATCTCTTGCTATTCTCTTTGTACCTAACCAAAAATGCCTATGCGAGTTCACAAGATCTCTGAACTCCCCAAAGTCCAGTCAGATAATAACTTTTCATTAAGGACCTAACTGTGTGCCATTAACAGTTATAAGAACTGGGGATACAGAAAAAAAAATCAAAAGATAGCCCCCAGTTCTCAAAAAGCTCACATTCTAATTGAGAGGGATAACATGCAAACAGCTATGTACAAACAAGTTACACACAGGATAAATTGGATATTAACAGAGAAGACACTAGAATTAATGGGGATCAGCAAAGGCTTTCTGTAGAATATGAGATTTCAGATAGGGATGTGAAGGAAGCCAAGAGGCAGAGATGAGGAAGGAAAGCATTCCAGACATGAAGGACAGCCAATGAAAATACCCAGAGTGATGGAGTATCTTATTTGAGGAATAGAGATGAGGCCAATGTCACTGGATTGTAGGGTAAAGGGTAGGAGGTGGAGTTTAGGTGTAAGAAAACTAAAGGGGTGGGGCAGGTTATTAAGGGCTTTGAATGTCAGAGGATTTCATATTTGATCCTAGGAGAGACAAGCAGTCTCATCTTCATCATCTGACAGAATATATTCTCTCCTCTTCCTTCTCCTTCACATGCTCTTTCTCCTCATCCCTCCTCCCACCCTTTTCACCTCTAAGCTCTAAAAACTTAAGTTAATATTACTGTGAAGTATGTTCTACACAATTCTACGTTTTTCCAAATCAAAATACAATTCCTTGGCAACTCTTCCCCATATGTTGTTTTCCCTATTAAATAAAACTTAAGGTCCTTGAAGGTCAGAGGTTTTGATATATTTTGTATTTGTATCCTTAGTGTGGTTCTTGGCATTTAGTAAGCATTTATGGAATTTTTCAGTGCTGCTATTCTGTGCCCAAACAAGAAATATCTAAACCAACAGAGAGAAACCCAAGCAATCAAGGGGGAAACAACTGTAAAGAACGTGACTCTGAAACCAGAGTATAAATACACTTATACATTCAAGAAAGGACTATCCATGATACTCAGAAGGAGCAGGACCATTGAGTCTAGCTGACTTTAGTGCCCAGGAGAAATGCTGCACAGCTAGGAAGGCCTTATAGTTATTATCAAGACCATCTTACTATCTGCTTCACACCACTAAACTGCTTCTTCCCATATAGACCAGCACCTTCAATACTCAGACTTACAAGTCAGAGCTCATAGTCAGGTCAGGAATCTATGCCCAGGTCCTTAGGGAAATATTCATCTGTGGAAGGCTCACCGTCAAGATCAACATGGCTGATTGGTGACTTAATGAGTACAAACTAGCCCATTGCACCTACTCATTTCACAAGTGAGAAAACTAAGGTGTGAGAAAACTTAGGTCCAGAGATGTTAAATGACTTGCCCAAGGTCACAGAGGTAGTAAGTAGCAGAGTTGAAATTGGAACTCAAATCCAACAAATCCAGCACTTACACAGTGTATCTCAATTTACTCACCTACAAAATTAAGATCATATAGAACTACCTTTAAAAGAAAAACATCTCACAAAGTAAATTTTTATTCTCTTTGGCTACTAGAATAATGTCAATTTTTAGGAATTTCCTAGCTACAACTGTCATTCTTCCTCAGCTTGGGAAACATAAATCAAAACATTGGTATAAAAATATATATGCATATACATTTATGTAACAAAAACAATAACAATAGCTAGCAATAAAAAGTTTGTAAAGCACACCAAAAACTACTTAATTTTGTCCTCACAATAAACTTGGTACTGTTATTTATTCTCATTTAAGAACATGAGGGATCCAAGTCAAACAATTATTAATTCACTTGCTCAAAGCCACAGAGTTATTAAATGCCTAAGACAAAATATGAACTCAGGTTTTATATATAGCAGTAAGTCCTTGTTAGGATCTTTGTTTAACAGAAACTTATTCTCCCATCCCTCATGGAAAAGCATAAAGTCATAAGCTCCTCCATAAGACTCCTGCACCTTTCTTGAGGGAATAACCTATTGCCATTCTCTTGGCACTGTTCCCAGAATCCCTGGGAAGACTCATGCTAATTTTAAAATGGCTAGCATCCTGTGTTATTTCCTTTCTTTTGCTTTCGCCCTTAAAACCAGCACAAAAGTCTCTCCTCTCTTTTCCCCAACATGTTCAAAGGTAAATATCAATCCAAGTTAAAAGAGACTCAAAACTCCTGGTATCACAGATAGAACTCTATATATTCAATAAATTACAAAACTCATTCCCTTCAATCCAGTTACTGTACTCAAAGATCTCTAAGAACAGGCTGGAAGAGTATCTAGCAAAAATCACATCTTGCTCACCACCTATCATCATTCCAGAATCCCCTAAAAAAAGAGAACAACTCTAACACTTATGTAAGATCAGACTTTTCTCATATTAAAGAGGAAAACTGGAACTCAATATTCATTAAATTACTTTTGGACACATAAGTTACATGTGGATTTCCTTTCCCCTCTCTAGTTAGGACATTGGTCTCTCACCTTATTACTCATTTGGAGAGAGATCTGTCACCAAGCAAATAAACTGAAATAGCAGGAGAACCTGAATCTCTCCTCATTTTTGAAGTCCTTGAACCCAAAGAGCCCTCATTCAATTTACTGCATTGAATGGTTTTACTTTAGTGGAACATAAAGAAAACAGCATTGCCTTACAGTAAGGAGTCACGTTTTCAAATCAACATCCTTCTGATTACTAGCTGTTTGTAACCTTAAAAGTTACTTCACCACGCTAGGTCTCAACATTCTTAACTGTAAAATATGGGGAGTGAACTAAACTATCTTTAAAAGTCCCTTTCACTTTTTCCTTTAAAAAGCATAGAATTTTATCTTTTTAAAACCTGCATAATAAGTATTTCAAGATTCAAGGCTGACAAACCCTATAGGTCTACCATTTAACTGTGTGATCTTGATTCTCCTCTTAATCTATGTACGCCCTCAGACCAGTACACAAAAGAAATGTCATATATTTTGTTGCTATATGTAGGGCCTATACTCAAGGATCACGAATTAGCATACCTACATGAGGCCAAATTTGAACCCAGGACCTTCCGTCTCTAGGCCTAGTTCTCAATCCACTAAGTCACCTAGCTGCCCTCCTATCTCAATCTATTTTACAGAATATGTAACTTTTATATCAAAGAAATGCAATTTCTTTGAAGTACAATCACAAATGTTCACAAACAATGCACTACATAAAATTCCATTTTAACAAAAGTAACTTCCAGAATGATGTCACTTCATTCCTGTTACAAGAACAAGGAATATTTCTATCTATGAAGAAACATTACATGGGAGATTTGTTTAAATAAACTCAGTGACTTACCACTAATTTGGCAACCATAAAAGTTTCTTAGGGGTTTTGTGTATTCAGAGACTATTTCAGATCAGGGTAGGCCCCAGGACTAGTCAAAAACTATGTTTTCCCCTCTGTTCACCTAGACAACTTTGAACCCTCTCCAAAACACACACCTGAAATCCTGGCAAATAAATAGAATTAACAGCAAAAATCAAATATATACACTCAATTCTAATACAAAATTATCTCATCAGACTTGTTTCTTACCCCTTTTTTTGCACTATTTTAAACCATAAAGCTACTTCAAGGCCTTTTTATAAAATTATAAAGCTAATAATATTCACACGTCATGCTTTAAGGTAGTTGAAGTGCTTTACTATGATAACCCTGTAATGCAAATAGTACAAATCCCATTCCTATTTGAAGTACAAATTCCCTTTAAAATACACTAAAAAAATGATCAGCTGGCCTCCAAATGAAAACCTTCAGTGTCAGGGAAATCAAACTTCCTCAGTGATCTTTCCACTTTTCTATCAGCACTACTAGGAAACTTTTCTTTCTGAGAAGCTGAAATCAGCCTCACTATTAACTTTTTACTGGTTTTATTTCTGCCTTCTTGGACCAAGCAGAATCAACCTAATCTTTATTCTATGTCAAAACACAGTATACATGCATTCAGGCATTATGTAAGAACTTTTCTCAGTTTACTCCCATCCTCACCCTGTTTCTCAACACTCTGTCAAGTTTTGTCTCTTCTAGACCAAGCAACTCCAGTTCCTTCAAATGATCTTGGTATGGTAGGATTTCCTTTAGGAATAGATGGTACACAAGCTTTTAAAAGTTCAAATGCCAAGTCAAAAAAACAATGTTTTCTCTAAAGAGATTGGCTGGCAAAGACTTCAGAATATATTTTCTCTAGAGTTTTTCATTGTGCAGAATCTACAGGAAACAATTAAGTAAGGTACTATTACTTATGTTCCATCTATTGGAAAATGAAAGTACCTTCAGCAGAAAGAACTCTGTGTGAAAACTGCTATTTGTTTAAGTAGTCATTTACCCATAGCAATGAATAGAAAGGTCACGTGAGTAAAAAGAAAAAGAAAAAAACCTTTTACAAAAGTATAGCTATAACTGAAGAATAGTTTGCATGTGTAATTACCATTGCCCCATGTAATTGTAAGTCCTCTCTAAGCTTCAACTGTGTAGTGAAGCCATGTCTTCATATTCATTTGACAACCCAGCTATGTATAACATGCAACACTTTGTTAAAGTTTCCTGTATTTATCACATAGTAAGCTACTAATTGCTTCCTGAATTAAGAACAGTAAAGGAATCATTAGATGACCAAGGATAGAAAAAGATGACAGAAAGAAATCATGTGGAATGGGGAAAAAAATTATCTGCATCTCAGAAGAGTACATAATCTATCTATCTATATCTAATTTATATGTGTGTGTGTGTGTGTGTGTATGTATGTATGTATGTATAATGTTTTCTTAAATGTATGCCATGGGATGGGGGAAGAACATAACTCAAAAGTCCACTTTAACTATTCAGTTGTTAAAACTTCTAAGTCTACTTATTTTCTGAACAGCCACTGAGAAGTATTTACTTACCTAATGAACTCTTGAGCCTCTCCTTTCCGCAGTAGTGGAGTAGCAGACCCTAAATTCTCAAAAGTCCTAAATTCTCAAGAGGCCATGCTCTGGTAGTTTCTACCAGGCTGGAAAAGCTCCTTATGAACCTAGCAACAGGCCTGTTAATTGTCTTCTGAGACTGAGAACCAACTAAGTTAAGCTTCTCTGATCAATAGGTTAATAAGTACATAATGAATTTTGCAGCCACAGCAATTCTTGAAGATCAGCTACTAAGTAGCCAATTACAATATGCATTGCAGGACTGGAGGATTGCAATCTGTATGGTGCTCATTCATAACAAGGAAACTATAGATCCCTCAACTACGTATATAGAACACAATACTAATATTCCACTCGGTGGACTACTTTATGTATTAGAGATGCATTTCACCTATTCTTATTTTTATTCCCTTTCCCATTACTCACTACAATGATTTTCAAAGATAAGATTTTGATGTAAGCTTTTTTAATAAGAGTCATTGGTAGGATGACGGTTCTTGGAAAAAAGAAATTTCTGAAATTTTCTGCAAGTCACAATGACTGTCATTCTTTTACAGAAAAGTAGAATACTTTCTCCTTTTGGGAATAAATAGCACTTTAAAAAAACACTTTACTTCCCTTTATCAAAGACATGACATAATCAAGACTCTATTCCAAAGTCATTTGGCTTCAGTACCTAACAAAAATACCATAGATTTATAATCAAAAATAACAACTCAAATGTGAACCTATGCTACCTCTTTACTCTCAAATACACTGAAAGTCATATTACCTTGCAGAAAATAGGCTGGCATAGTGTAAAAAACAGAATTTGACATAATATGATTAGTGATTTGAGTCCCAGTTCCATGATACTACACAAGTTACTTAACATCTTTAAAACTACATTTTCCATACCTACAAAATTATACTTCACTATTTATTTCACAAAATTATAACAAGGAAAGTTCTCTGGAAATTAAAACCACGATGTGGATTTTTAATTACTTTGTACAAAACTCTGTTGCCTCATTCTCTATTTATAATGAAATAGGAATGGACCTAGGAGGCTCTAGAGCAGTGGTTCCCAAACTTCTTTGGCCTACCGCCCCCTTTCCAGAAAAAATATTACTTAGGGCCCCCTGTCACATACTATCACCGCCCCCTTACAGTTATTCACCGCCCCCAAATGCACTTGTGGCCATCACCACCCCACCTGGATTGCTGCGTCACCCACTTTGGGAATTGCTCTAAAGCAACGATGGCAAACCTTTTAGAAAGGTGGGGGATGTGAGAAATGTCCTCGGGCACATGTGGAGAAGGGGTGGGGAGAAGCCCAGGTCTGAGTTCCTCTGGTTTTCTAGCATACTAGCGAACTCTGGCATACTCTACACAGGGGTGATGGCACACATGCCCACAGAAGAGGGCTATGAGTGCCCCCTCTGGCACATGTGCCACAGATTTGTCACCATGGATCTAGAAACTCTTCTACCTTCCAAGGGTTCCAAATGTTTACCTATGACTACCTAGCTCAGTTTCCAGAAAGTAGAGGCTACAGCTATGACAAAGAGATTGGAAGTACAGACCTCAAACTATACTGAAGGGTCATTTGCCAGAATACTATAAATATATTCATGACCTAAAATCTTCATTTCTCTCAATTAAAAAATAAGAACGCTACCCACATTCAGAGGAAGAACTACAGGAGTAGAAAAACAGAAGAAAAACAACTGCTTGAACACATGGATTGATGCAGACACGATTTGGATATAGACTCTTAATGACCACCCTAGAACAATTATCAATAATATGGCAATAGGTCTTGATCAATGACACAGGAAGAAACCAGTGGAAATGCATGTCAGCTACTGGGCGGGTAGAGATGTGGGGGGAGAAGAGAGCAAGAACATGAATCATGGAATCATGGAAAAAATTTTTCTAAAAAATAAAAATTAAAAAAAAATTACTTCTTTTCTCCAACTGGTACGACCTCTGAATCAAGATAGAATCTCCATGTATATTTTAAGAGTCAAAAACCAATTTTTAGGGGGCAGCTGGGTAGCTTAGTGGAGTGAGAGCCAGGCCTAGAGACAGGAGGTCCTAGGTTCAAATCCGGCCTCAGACACTTCCCAGCTGTGTGACCCTGGGCAAGTCACTTGACCCCCATTGCCTACCCTTACCAATCTTCCACCAAGGAACTAATACACAGAAGTTAAGGGTTAAAAACAAAACAAAACAAAACAAAAAAAACCAATTTTTAATAATCAAATCCTTACCTTGTTGATGCTTTAACACTATTAGATTCCAGGATGTTCTCAGTCATCCTCAAGTGTACCACCTCTGGCATTTCTTTAGATTTCTCTGCACAATCTTCGGGAAGTTCTTCTGACTGCTCTAGTTTTTCATCTTCTTCCTCTTCCTCAGAGAGTTCATTGATCTGTTAAAAATGAATTTTAAAAGATTGATAATTCATATTTTAATGAAATTATTTTACTTATAGGCCAAAGAATGGTTATTACAAAAGGACATTTGAAACTGAAATTTAAGCAACTTTCTAAATCCAAATGTCACTTAAAAAATATTGTTGATACTTGTTCTATGTGACTGAAGAAAGGAAAAATACAGACTAAAAAAGCAAACATCTCAAAGAAGGATAAAATAACAAATACATTGCAACCCCACTGAGAACATGACTAGGGCTTTCAACTATGAAAGAAAAAAACATTATAATTAACATTAGGGGAACCTCATCTTCTACCCAATTTTATAAATATAGTAGATAAGTAAAGGCTTCTTATTTGCTCTCTGATTTTCAGGTGATTTTAATTCAACAGGTATGAAAATTCAATGAAGAGCGCACTTACTAAAATTTCTAAAACTAAGTCAACTAAGTCAGAAATGGCCAAATCTGTAACTTTTTGTGGAGAAGGGCCACTAACATTATAGAATTCATTCATCTTATAAAAAGCTATCTCAACATACTATAATTCACTCTTTTTCTTAAAATGGGAAGAATAAAATAAATCTAGTGTTTGTTCCTTCAAATTGACTATTTCAGGGAAAAGGTTTTTTAAAATAGGTAATGGATGCTAAAATTTGAGAGAGTTTTTAAAAAGCAATGAAAGATGTCAAGAGTGAA
Organism: Gracilinanus agilis; assembly: GCF_016433145.1. NCBI lineage: Eukaryota > Metazoa > Chordata > Mammalia > Didelphimorphia > Didelphidae > Gracilinanus > Gracilinanus agilis. Next base: position 405,744,316 of record NC_058131.1, on the reverse strand, counting down.
AAAAAATTACAAATGTACCTATCCCAACAATTAAATCTAACTTCTTAGAATAATGCACTGTAAACAGTCTTTTTTTTTCATTTTTTATAAACTGAATACTAGATACTTAAGAATGTAAGAGCAATGAAAGCACACTGAATTAAAATCCATTCCAACCAAGGATAGTGGAAGTGCTAAGAATAAATGCATTTGGTTTTACAAAATCATGGATAATAATGGCACTGCTGTCTTAGGAGAAAGCCCAAATATAATTTTTAAAAGGAAAAATCATCATCCCATAAAAGCATCCTATAACATTTGGCATCCTGCTTATCAACTAAGAGAGTTCAAAGGGACCTCAGGGCTCAATTAGTCAAATCTCCCTCATTTTACAAATTAATAAAGTCTGGTACAGAGAGGTTAAGCAACTTAGCCAAGATCATATAGGTAGTAAAGAGCAAAGCCATATAATATCTAAAACCAGTTCTCTGACTACAAATTCAACTTTTATAAGCAGCTCCAAGTAGATAAGTGTTTAAACTATTACTGCTTAGTTGTAAAGTTTAACCATTCTTGATGGATATGCAAAATAGATGACTTACTTTTTATATGAACAGGATTCAAGTTTTTATTTATTAGGCAGCTGAGTGGCACAGTGAATAAGGGGCTGAGCCTGCACTCAGAAAGACCTGAGTTCAAATCTAGTCTGATACATACTAGCTGTACAATCCTGGGCAAGTAAGTCACTTGATTGAGGATCACTTTCCTCAACTATAAAACAAGGATAATAATAGTGCCTAACTCATAGGGTTGTAGTGAGAATCAAATAAGCTAATATTTGTAAAGTGCTTGGTGCACTCTAGCACATAGTAGATACTTAATAAATGTCTATCCCCTTCTCCTATCCTTTTTTGGTGGGACTCAAGTTATGATAAGCAAGGCACATCAGTGACTGTCCTGAGCTGTTGCACAGAAAGGCCTTAGGGTGTACAGGGTTGGCTGTCCACTATTAAATAGCCACAGAGTACTTTAAAGAGTTTGCTGATCTTCTTTTGGCAATTTCTCCCTATCTCTCTCGTGTGCTATCAAGCTGTCCCCTTCCTCCCAACCTTCTCATTTCTGGTAAACTAAGAAAGTAAATAATTAGAGGTGCTAGAATTGTGTCTAAAGGAAAAGTAAGAATAAGAGCGTTACCAGGCCACATAGTTGAGTTCTGAAGGGCTCCACTGAAGTAAGTAAAGCAAATTCAGTTCAATAAACTTAAGCATACGCTGTATAAACAAAACCTTTCTAGGCACTAGAGGAGATACAAAATTTAATTAAGACAGATAATGCCTGCCCTCATGAAACTTACAGTCTGGAAGGGAGATATGATACATAATGCAAATAATTAACACATATAAGTGTACAATGGAGACAAGAAGTACAAAAGGGATGGGCATTACTAATTTGAGAGATGAAGACCTCAAAGAAGTAACATTTGAGTTAAGCTCTAAGGGAAGGATAAATGCATATAGTACAATGGAAAGAATAATAAAATTGGAGGTAAAGGAAGATAGTTGATTATAATGTGGAATAGTATTAGAAAGAATACCAGCCTTGGAAATGGAAAATCCAAGTTTGAATTCTGGCTCTACTACTTACTACCTGTGACATCATGGACAAGCCCTCTGAGCCTCAAATCTCTTCCTTTCGACCCTAAATCTCTGATCCGAGGATGATGATCTTGCCTCTAACAATTACTATACAATTTATCCTCTCTCAGCTTCCTATTCTTCATCTGGAAAATAAAGGTGATGCCAGTAGAACCTAACTCACAGAACTACTGGGGATAAAATGAAAATAATGTAAATAAAAAATAATACATGTAATAAATTGGCTTTGTAAGCTTTAAAGTACTAAACCCCATCAATTATTTGTCGTTAGATTAATGAACAGATGGGAACAGGAAAGGCATTCCAAGCATAAGGAATAGGGCCTAGCAAAGTCAGAGAGATGTTGTATGGGAGACGAATTGTTCAATTTCATAAGGGAAAGGTTATTTGTTTGAGAAATGAAGAGTCAAAATCCTAAAAGTATTTTGTTTTTGTGATTTAGCCCTTACCTTCTGCTTTTGGTTCCAAGACAGAAGAACCGTAAGGGCAAAACAATGGGAGTTAATGTGACTTGCCCAGGGCCACACAACTAGGAAGTGTCTGAGGCCACAGTTAGATTCAGGACCTCCCAATTCTGAGTCTGGCTCTCAATCCATTGAGCCACCTAACTGCCCAAAGTATTTTCTTTAAACCCTTACCTTTCATCTTAGAATCAATACTGTGTATTGGTTCCAAGGCAGAAAAGCATTAAGTGCTAGGCAATGGGGGTTAAGTGACTCATCCAGGGTCATACACCTCAGGAAGTGTCTGAGACCAGATATGAATACAGGACCTCCTGTCTCTAGACCTGACTCTCAATCTCAATCAGCCAACTAACTGCTCCTGGAATCCTAATAGTATTAAGTGCTATCTTCCACATACAAATCTATAGCACTTTATGTTTTAAGTGATCAGGGTTCTTAACTATGAAATGTTACCAAAGCTATTATTAGCATCATCTGAACTCTAAGAACGTTTTCATATAGATGCTTACCTTTTTAAATTGTGCCAAATCACAAATAACTCTCCTTTTACCCATATATTACATATGGGTTAATACAGGAATAAATACAGAGAAATATGTTTGGTGAATATCTGCCTTTAAAATGGTTTATCCAATTTAAAAGAAAGTCACAATTAGATAGAAAATAAGAAATGTAAACTATTAACTACTCTACCTAATTTGTGAAGGCATCTGAGACTTGAACACACAAGAAGGTATAAAAGAAAAAAATAAAACATGGTGGTTTTTTTAATTGAGCAAGAATTTACATACATTCACTCTCCCAAATTTTAGGTTGAAATGATTCTCAGAATGATTTTATGACAATTTTTTGTGCTTGGCAATCCAAATACTAAAATATACAATATTCAATAAAATATGCTTTATATGTGTGCGTGTGTATATCTATCTATGTATGTGTGTGTCTCTCTCTCTATACACACACATACATATATAAAATCAGTGATTCATAGAACATGCAAATTCCCACACTTAAATTCAGTTCAAATAAACTTTTATTTTCCTCTATTATGATCATCTTCAAAAGTAATCTGGTAAGACAATAAAGCCAAAAAGCTAAAAAGTAGCCATTACTTTCTACCCAAAAAAATGTAACCATATATAGAGATTAAATTTTCTAAATTAATAGAATGAATTTTAGATATTTCATTTAAATATAAATTCCCTAATTCCATTCCCATGAAGCTTTTCAAGAATGAATGTTTGGCTCTCAGTTTCTCAAAGAACTATTTAGCATCCAAATCATTTCAGATGCTACTTAAAACTGTTCTGTTTATGCTTCTGCCTCGACTCCACTTCTGGTGGACCCTTATCCATACTTACATCTCTTCTTTCTTTCATTGTTGTAATTCCCTTCTCTAGGGCCTCGTGAAATGCCTGCTCTCCAGACTCCAGCTTGTGGAGAACGCTGCTGCCTGCCTTCTCAAATGTATAAAGAAACATAATTATATCACCTCCATCCTCAGAAAAATTAAGGATGCCATACTAAAGAGATTGTTCACCTTCTTTAGCTTGTCTCAAAAATATGTTCTCTACTTGTCTTCTACCAACCATTTATTCCTTTCAATAATCACCACTATTACTAAAAGTGTCTCCTGAGTCAACTTAATAAGACTTTTAATTGCCAAGCCCTTGCATCAATAGTAATAAGACTGTGAATGAAGAAAACAAGTGGATAGATAAACTTGATTCCAAAAATCCTGAAATTCAGAATAACACAATGTTACTACAGAGTGTGTCGGGCCCAAACATATATTTAAAAGTCTCTAAGGTCCTAGAATTCCTCATTAATGGTTAAGAAAGCAGCAACAGCTAAATTAATTCAAATGTGAAATAAAACAGGATTACATTGAATTTAAGAAATGTTCATTTCACTCAACTTCCTTCTTAGTATCTCATAAGCCAAAAAACAAAAAATGGTCAAAATTACTTGGGAAAAATATACAAAATTTAAGAAATCTGCATCCTTTACTTGCATCCCAAAATATTTCCTAGCATGTGAAAATATACAGCCTTTTAAACAATCAATTATAATATAGATTATATATCACAAATAAAACTACAGATTTGGGTAATTAGTAGGCCTAAAGAATCACTAACTACATACAAATATCCCGGGATTCATTCCTCTTACTCCACCCTACATTTCCATCATTTTGTTCCCAATATGCAAACTGCCTCTTCTCTACATACAAAGGCAAACATGCACAGTCAGTTTTACTATGTATTCCTTAATTTAACTGTTCTTATTTTTCAGAATTTAGTTTATTTTGCCCACACCGTTTTTCTAATTTGTGTTGAAAAGCAACACATAATACACATTCAATACAAGTAGACTAGGAAATTCCAGGGAATATAATCAAATCCTAATAAACAAACCATGCCAGTGTAGTCTAACAATCCAAAAAGAAAACCCCCATTTTGCAGAAAAGTTGTGATACAAATACTTTTATCAAGTCCATATTATGAATCTTCTAAAAGACAAAGCTTAATCTTAGAATAGTGGATTGATTCAAATAATACATTTACTTTATTCCACTTTGAAAGGCATAAATTTACAAATAGAAGTAAAAATTACTCAATTAAAGTACAATTTAGAAGAGCTAAAATTCTCAAATAAAAAGGTATACTTAAGCAATTAAAACATAAACAATGAGAAATTCCTGAAAATGTTATTACTTTCTTACGGAGATACTTCATAATTTCCCCTTAGTCTTACCAGGTTCTCTAAATTGAGATCCCCATATGGTAGTTATCAACTTCAAAACTATAACAAAATGTCCACATGTAATCTACTTAGGCTACATAAAACCCACCCATACATTTTATTCCCATGTGCACACATTTCATCTTTAATTCACACAGTACGATGCATCTGCAACTGTGTCATTTCTTTAAAGTTCATGATACTTTTTTTAAAAAGTCACTATCCATGTTTAGGTTTTTAAAATGGCACAGAAGCAAAAGGGAGACAGAAATACTCAATGGAAAGACAATAAAGAACAGTGATGGTGAACCTATGGCATGATTGCCAAAGATGACATGCAGAGCACTCCCTATGGGCACTTGGCCACCCCACCCACCCACCCAGTTCAATACTAGAAAGGTAAAGGAACTTGGGCTGAACTGTTCCCCTCCCCTTCTCCACTATGCCTGAAGACATTTTTTCACATCACCCATCCCTCTGCCAGAAGCCCAATGGAAGTGCTGAAGGGGTAAGGTGGGCAGTTCACAGGTGGCAGAGCTAGAAGGGAGCAGAGCACCACAGCCACTCCCATTCCCCTCTCTACATTTGTTGATATTCCTCACTTCACCTGCCCCTCAACCCAGCAGCCCAGTGAGAGTGCTTCCTCCTTCCCCTGGTGTGGGGCAAAAGGGGAGGGGCACCACTCAGTCTCAGGAGGTAGCAGGACCCAGCACTCTAAAAGTGCTATATCATCACTGATATAGAAGATGACAGGCACTATCAAAAAAAAAAAAAGAAAAAGAAAAAGAAAAAAGAAAGCTTCATCCTGAACATTTCTAAGCATTAAAGAAACTCCCATTTAACTTGGCTCAGGTTACGCACAGAGTAACACCACTCTAATACCGACAAAATAAAAGATCACTGAACTACAGTTCGTTTTCCAAGAACTGTAGTCTTATTACCCATAAATAAATACAGTAACAATTGCCAGAGAGCTTCCAAGTAAAATTCCCCCCAGGCCTACTTTAACGTCTAGATGAAGCTGCATTATAATAAAAAAGCATCTATTCGTTGGCAAATGTGTTAAAATCCTTTAAAATTTTGTTCATCAGAAAAATTAAAATATCGCCTGCAATTTGAAGTATTTTTAGTTGGTAAGCTCATTTTTCATTTTTTTTTAAAAAAAGGAAATTTCAATAGTCACAAAACTCTAAATGTACTACAAATCAACGAGATTTTATTATAACTATCACATGTAGAAGTTACTTTCCTAAAGTGAGAAACTATTTAAATTATAAATACTAAATAATTTTTTAAAAACCATTATGTATCCAGAGATAGAGAACTTAATCCCTAAAAGAGGAATTAGCAGCCTTAGTTCAGATTCAAGGAATTTCCTATTTACTATTATAATTGCATTTCCATATTATAGAAGTTAAACATCAAAATGACGTTAACACCTCCATTTATCAAAAATTTAAACCAACAAAGTAAATATTAATTTTTTACCTGTCTTCAAGGCCTCATCTCTAAATCCTATCTTTTTCTCTCTAAAACAATGCACCTTTGTAAATAATGAATAAATAATCTTGGGCAAAAAATACATGAATTTTTTCTGTGATGTCTTAAGGTTTCCATAAATTTTATATGGTCATCTAAATTACACACCAGATGGCATGTCCTAAATGTCGTATGCCATAAATATTTTTTGAATTCACATTTTTTACGAATCAAGTATTGCCTGTAGGCAATAAATAACAATTACAAGAATTGTTAAACATCAATACTTAAGATTCTATAGAAAGTAATTTTATGATATATGGCTTTAATTTTTTTAAATACTCTTCAAAATAGGACAAACTTAAATATTCACCTGTTCAGTTAGTGAACTCAAGTCATTAGTAGATGAAAAATCTTCCTCTTCATTCTCAAAGAACTCATAGTAGTTTTCCAGAAGTCCAGCCATAATTCTGCTGACTATTTCTTGCTCTTTCAAATCTTCCACATCGGTATAAATGCTAAAAATTAAAAAATTCCAAATTTTATTGAGGATTCTTCATCAATACACTCAGAGAAAGGACTTTTTTCCTTCCCTTTTAAGAAAAAAAGTACTTTTAACTGTACATCAACCACCTTAAAGGTTATTTGATACAGCAGATAACACATTTTAAGTAAGGTGACAGATACCTCATATTCTGAACTCTGCAGAGAATTTTTCACCTTTTGAGACTCAAGGTTTCCCATCTGTAAAATGGCACTGAATACTCAATTCCTAGCCAGCTAGGAGGATAAATCAAATCTACTATAAAAATAATAGCTCATAAAGAAGTATGGATTCTCAAAAAGGCACTTTATTTCATAAATAGCACCATTTTATAAATCCAGAACTTTTTTCCCTTTGGATTAAATGCATACATTTATGAAATAACTTACTGGAAGACATCTGGACCGAAGACGGCAGCCAAAGAATTTGCAGACCAAATTTCTTCATGATGTGATGCTACGTTGGCTAAAAATCTACACAGAAACTTCAACAAACTGTAATTAACAGGTGGAAGCTGTTGCAAGAGGAACCTCAACTTTCTTCCAAATTCATCTTCATTATTATAATCTGCAAAGTATAATGATAGGTTTTTAAATGAAGTAAAAACAAAGCTCAGATATTCTGCCAACTTCACATTACTCTATCCTCATCATCTTTTGACTTCCTTTAGCTAAAAGCCTTTGGCTTTTTGTTTCATTTAGGGAGGAAAGAAAAAGTTATGAATGGATGAGGTAGAGGTGGAGAGGAAGGGTGAGGATAAGAGTTATTAATTCATGTTCTCAAAGTTTGGAAATGTTTTTACCCCATTTACTTCTCACAAATAGCATTTTTTCCTTCTTTTTCCCCCTTTTCAATTTTTTGTCTGCTACATAAACATAGCTATACTATTCAACTAGTGCAAAGCAGCTAGAAGCAAACTGCATGAGACCAATATAAATAAGTCAGCACCAACTTCTGGGGAAAACAAATGCACAGAAGTAATTCCATCATTAATGTCAGCCATGATTTTCTACTTGGATTAATGGGGAAATAACTTATCAATACCATACTCCATGTTTTCCCATTCAATCAAGTAGAAAATTATTGTTGACATATTGGTAATAGAATTCCCAGGACTTATTAGAGAGATATCTCTATTTTTTTCTGTAATCCTAACAGAACTAAAAACAGGTGGATTACTATTGAGGGCCGGGTATAGGGGAGGAAAGATTGGTAACATTTTACATTAAGTAAAAAAACTTGAAGGATTGGCCAGCTTAACTATGCCAATTAGATGAATTAATTTTTTCCTGTAATAAGAACACTCTTCCGTATCAGAAGAGATAATTTAATTCCACAGCAACTCCATAGCTATAGTTCAGTCTGATTCTCATTGCTAAAAGCAATAAAAATACCTTTTGCTTTGTATCACCACACACTTATATAGTTTCTTTTTACCTAACACATGAAAAATGGGTTTAAAAGTAACATTTTTCATCACGTATGCAACTTAACAGCCCAACTGGTATAAATGAATTGGTGCTGTAGTTACATGTGAACTTTAACAAAAACTATATAATTATGATGGCTCACACATTCTACCAATTATACTATTACTGAAACTTTCTAAGGAAAAAAATGTAATTGTTTAGGGGCTATTTTAATCAACCTAGAAAATCTCTCAACTATATAGAGCCATTTTAGAACTTCCTTAAAGGAAGACAGACACTCATACACATACACACATTATCATGTATCCTTCACACTGTTTTCTAAATTCAACTGCCATCAGGCAAGAAACTCTAGCCTATAGTGATGCAATATGCCAATAAACCTGTCTAGACAAATGTATTTTCAAATTACTTTTTTTTTAAAGTAATGATGGGTCTCCACAATACTCCATCAGAAAAAATGATCAAAAACAAGCACTAAAAACATCAGCATTCAAAGCAAGAATTATGTATAAAGAAAACAGATTAGGTCATCAAAGCAAATACTTGACAGCCACCTCAACTGTTAATGCAAAAAAAATGTGATTTATGAAATAGCTATGTGAGTTTGGGAAATCTTCAACCTCTCCACAAGTAATATGTTAAAATAAGAATAATCTGGAAATTAAAAGTTCCATATTCTACTTCAAAATAAATTCATTCTTTCAAGATGACACCTGATATGTCTAATTCCAAATTTAAACACATGTAATAACTAAAATATATATAGTGCTTTAAGCTATCTAAAATACTTTAGAAATATCTTCACAACCACCTTAGGAGATAAATGCTACTATTTATCCTCACTTTACAGATTAGGAAAGTAAGGAAAACAATGGTTGTCACTTGCCCAGAGTCACAAAGCTAGTAAACGTCTCTGCTCTTCTTGACTCAAACATTATCTATTGTACTACTTAGCTGCTTTGCCAAACATATGTGACAATCCAAAGCAGCTGACAGATATTATGAACTCTAGTGACAGACTAATACTTTCACATAATACCACTAAAAAAATATTACAGCCATAGTTTACACACTTTTTGTTCAACCTTATAAGAAAACAAAACCATCTAAAAATCTTATTTACTATAAACTTATTCAAGGTACATAAACCCAATCAACATAAAGACAGAATATTAAGATAATCTGGAAAACTCAAGAATAAACCAAGACTTCTTGACTTTAGGGCACTGGTACTAAACTTTATAATTCAAAATATGTAAGCATATTTACATTAAAACACATACACAAAAAAAAAATACCTAAAAAGGAACAGACCTGGAAGCTTTTAAAAATTTTCCTAATTATTGGCTAAGCATGCTAGAATAAGGGTTCATAAAAATAAAACTGGCAATGAAGATGCAACTGAATGTCAACTGAAGAGGCACAATAGGGGAAACATTTTGCAACATTAAGGTGAATTAAGCTCAGTCATCAGGATGTATGAGACAAAAGATATATACAATTTATCTCCACTGGCCTCTAAACATAAACCAAAGATTCCTACTTAGTCTCATAAAATGGAGAGATGAAAAAAACTAACAGCTGATTTTCCTTCCAAATAAAGTTGGTGAATACTACTAAAGGTTAATTTCATGAATCCCTAATTTTTTTCAGGGTTCCCATATGGATTTTTCTCCTGATCAAATATTGGTATCCTCTTCCCAAAATCATCTTGTAGCTAATTTGGTAATTCTTTTGTATATGCTATCTCTCCCCAACTAGACAGAAGTTCACTTTTGTCTTTGTTTCCCTGGTGTCCAGTACATAAAGATGCTTAATTAATATCTGCTGAATGATTCATGTATATATACATGTATTTTTTTTAAACCCTTACCTTTTTGGTCTTAGAATCAATACTGTGTATTACTTCCAAGGCAGAAAAGCATTAAAGGCTAGACAATGAAGGTTAAGTGACTTTCCCAGAGTCACAAAGCTAAAACTGTCTGAAGCCAGATTTGAAGTCAGGACCTCCTGTCTCTGGATCTGGTTCTCAATCCACTGAGTCATCTAACTGCCCCAATAGCCATGTATTTTTTTTAATGCACTGATAAACTGCCCAGGTAGAGACATGAAAGGAATAGCTAGAATACAGGAATACAATATGGTATTGGGTACTCAGAATTTCCCCATTTTTCTCTTAAAAGTTACTGATGAAACCCAGAGTCTTAGAAGAAATTTGGACTATAACTATAGAATCAGTCCCATAAAGAGTATCACAAATCAATCCAATATACTATAGAAACAAATTTGCATCTCTCAAATGCTCTACTTCCATTTTTCCACTTGAGAAACTACTCAAAGGATAAAAATAGATTCACTTATTCTAGAACTATTTGATTTTCCTTTAGATTTCTGTTTTATATCCTTCTGGATGGTATCCAAGGATTATCATGAAAACATGATTTCTATTTCTGTGTTCTGCTAGTAGAGGTAGGAAGTCTATAGCAGTGTTACCACTCACTAACTGGTACCAGAAGGTAACTGTTGATGGCACTCTTCAAACCTTGTCCTCTACTTTTTTCTTTACTCCCACCCTTTATCTTTTCCTTTTTCCCTCTCCACATCCTATGAGTTAAGCCTATCAAGATTATTCATAAGAATGACAATGTCCTACTGGCCCTTATACCAAGGCCATGCTAACTCCAAAAAAGTCCATAAGGAAGAAAAATTAATCATATGCCTATAATGATCACTTAACTCAAGATGTCTCCTTCAAAAAAGAGATGGAGAATGGTACTAAATCACAGAATCTCTTATCAGGCATCTATCATGTTACCTTGAGAAAGTTGCATCAAGTGAATATGCAAGCTACCAGGGATGACAGGTTCTGGAAGTTCTTGAAGGAAAAACCTAAGAAGACTAATAGCTGAGGGAACATCTGCTTCCTTAACCAAATCCACATCTTCTCCATTGTCATATCTCTGCCTAAGCCACTCCACCGTCTCAGCATTTCCATTGACTTGAAAAAGTCCTTCTTGCTCCAGACCTCCTGTATTAGTACAAGAAAAGAAAAAATGTAAAAGCTGCAATTCAGACCAAATAAATATACATAATACACATAACCTCCAAATGTTAAAAAATTTTGTTCAAAGTAAAGCCACCCTGGCTTCTTCTGTTCAACTCATTATCAGTATCAACTCATTATCCTGGATATTGTTTTTATACCCTACATCCCTAACCTGCTAACCTATTGCCTATATTCCCCCCACCCCAAATAAAAAATATTTGTAATCTCTATACAAAACTACTCTAGGTTCACTGATAATTATTTTTAACTTCATAATCCTTTTGAAGAAGTATAAGCTCAATTTAAGAATTAGGAAGGCTACCAAAACAAATTTTTCTTCTACTCTATTTCCTCCCTGTGTTTGAGAGGCCAATAGGAAGAGGACTTGCATTGATTAAAACAAAGGCCGAAGAGTGCCTAGACTAGCCCTTTAAAATAGAAAGGAAATATATACCATGTTCCTCAATATAGTCCACAACGTGGCGAACTATGAACGGAACCTCATTGTCTGGATGTCCTCCCTGCTGCAGCTCATCAAGTGGAATTCCAAATATTTTGTTAGCAAGTACGGAGTTGCAGTTACTCAAGGAAGGGGAGGAGCTCTTCCTCATATCTTTTTGCAGCCAGAAATCAAAGCTGTCTTTTCTGTCAAATGAAAGACAAAAAAAAGACTACAATGATTAACAGGTAGCAATATGACTAAATAGACACCAGAGATGGCTTATATCTGAATATGCTCTTATGGATCCAAGTTATTTCCCAAATTTCTGGCCCATGAACCTCTCCTATATTCACTAATGAAATTTCGGTATAATTATCTAAAGTACCCCATTATTATGTATTCTGTTTGACTGTCTCATGAGTATTTATGTATCAACATTCCTAGAATACTTAACAGACTGAACTCCTAAAATTTAGTACCACAGACTTCAGAATGCAACCTGAGACAAATTTGCTTCCTAGATTAACTAGTCTTTCCCAAGCCTATCCATAAACTATCACTAGATTTCATGGACCTCAAATATATGGAGCTGGACTTAATTATCAAATCCATATGACTGTCTCCATTCTTTAATTAAAGATAATATTTTAGCCCCACTATTCTATAGGTGAACTGAGTATTACTAAATATAGAAAAGGCTCATTACCAATAGATTGGGCACTAGGTGAACAATTCTTTGCCTATTGAAAGCCATGAAGAAAACACAAAAGGGTAATCAGGTCTAGATAATCCTCTTCTATCACAATGAGACAATAGTGATGACAGTAGAAATGAGGCCAGGATACTATAAGCATCTATTCGACCATTCATAAACATTAATTCAGCTGTGCTCTCAATGAGAGATCTTAATCTAGTAACAAATTAATATACTCCTGGAGGAGCAGATTATTAGTACCAGAAAAGCTATATCAACAAGATAGCAGCACCCACTGACCCACACATCTAATTTTTCATAACTATAATTTTTATGACACTGAGTGAACTATTCATATATCAAGGTCACTGACATCACTGATGAAAATAAGAAATGGAAAGACTTTCATAGTTTCACATATTAATGAATACAGGTTTCCCTGATTAATGCAATAGCAGAGAATTATGTTCAATAATCCTCTGGATTCAATAATCCTGTAATTATCAAGGTCAAAGGAGGCATAAAAACAGGGATATGTATAAATGCCAAAAGTATTGCCACTGCTATGGAAGATGTCCTGCCCCAAGTCCAAAAAGAAAAAGGATTTCCTATAAATGGTAAGAGACCTAACCCCTCTTATTTGAAGAAAACACTATAATGACTGCATCAAATTCCTTAACATCACATGACCTTTTAAATGAAATCCACAGCTACTCAAGAGTCTATAGAGCTGGCTATTCATGCAGAAAAAAAAAATCAAATGGATAAAAATTGCCTACTATCCAGACAATGTTATCTGTTGGATAGATGATCCACTGAGTCAGTCCATCTCTATGTCTCAGACAGAAAATGGACCCAGCGATCTTGACCCAGTATCAGAAAGAACAGTAGGCAATTTGGGGAAATCTGGAAATTTTGAGAAACTGCACAATGATTTCAATGATTCCACGTGCTACCTGACATAAAAAGTCATCTTTTGAATTTCAATATTCTTCTAAGTGACACTGCATAGTTATAAATTACAGAATACCACAATGAATTTAAAAAAAAACCCAAAATATGAAATGTTTATCATGTACAAAACATTTTGCTACACACTAGGGATACAAACAGAAAAGGCTGTCCCTGCTCTCAAAGAGCTTGCATTCTAATAGGATGAGAAAACAAGAAGTTTCATATGCAAGCCCCATACCCATTTCTAATATTGAAATGACAGTATAAAGGATAGCAAGAACTTTCTTTTTTTGGAGTCTTCGGTTATCTATGCTTGCAGAGGTGATAAGGGGTACAGCACCTGAAGTAGTTGCAAGGTTGTATCTCCACAAGAATTGATTCCCTGGGTGGCTGAGTGGATTGAGAGCCAGGCGTAGAGATGGGAGAGTCCTAGGTTCAAATCTGGCCTCAGACACTCCCTAGCTGTGTGACCCTGGGCAAGTCACTTACCCCCATTGCCTAGCCCTTACCACTACTCTTCTGCCTTGGAGCCAATACATAGCATTGACTCCAAGACAGAAGGCAAGAGTCTGAGGAGACTGAACTGGAAGCAGATAGATGGCTATGGGGAAAAGGAGTTCCACTATTCCCTGGGATGTTTCCTGGGCTACCTCTATCCAGGTCTGAGGAGAGGTAGTTATCGAAGTGATGACAGTAGTTTGGCTAGCATATACAGCTGGGCTGCTTGCCATCTGGCAGATGACAATTTGTTGAGCTGGCTAGTCCCTTTTGCACAGAGTTGTTTGCTGGGATAATGGTTATAAGGAAATAGGACCAGTGGTCTAAATAGTATCAACAGTCCCAGGGGTCTTGAGCTCAGATTCCTGGCCTATCTCCATTAGAGTTTGAGGGGAACTGGTGTTCAAGGATAGTTGTGGTAGTCAGACTCTACTGGCACATGCCACTTTTTGTCTCTCACTCAGAGTGCCCTGTTGACTGAGCAATAAAAAAGAAAAACTGCAGATGACCCAAATGGCAATGAAGTCATAGGGCAGGCCACAGCACATAACAAAAAAAAAAAGGTTGCCCCTATAATCCTAAGTGTAAGAAATAACATCCAGGAAATTTATGATAAGAAAAGAAGACAGAATGACCATGCAATTGGGACTGGAAAAAAAACAAAATAACAGACAATCCAAGTATTTAACATTGGTACCAGAGAATGTTCAAGATTCAGAGGAAAATCATGTGTGCACCGAGTACATACTTTATGGAATATTTTCGGAGGAAGACAAATGAGAATTGTCCAAAATGAGAAAACCTAGATGGGTTGCAATGTGCACAGATGAAAGGAATATTCAAATCAATAAGATCATACATGCAAGTATTGAAATATAAGTATTTTTGTATGACACAAGTCAATAATTATAGTTTCTATAAGTAGGGTAGTATTTTCATTTTTAGAAAAATAGCATCCTTCCATTTCCACTATCAACCATTTTACTTATATTGTCCTTTAAAAGGAATCTCCTTTCTAGATCCAAAGATGAAGATTTTGCCTGAGCCCTTATGATTGTGTATAGTGCAAAAACAGAAGAAAGCAATGTTTTAAATTGCCTTCATCAATTCATGAGATCATCATAATCGCAGACCAGTATCCATCCAACTTTGAGTTTAAACTAGAATTTTTCTAAGCCTGTTACTTTGCATATTTCCAACATAGGATCCCAGGATCAATTAACTGGTAAAAAATTATTTGCATTTAATTTCTTTAATAAGTGTCATATACAAAATATGTAAAGAACTGATTCAAATTTATAAGAACAAGAACCATTCCCCAATAGGTAAATAGTCAAAGGATTTCAACATGTAATTTTCAAAGGAAAAAATCTCAGCTAAGAATCACCAGATAAATAATTTTCCAAAAATCATTCATAATTATAGAACTACAAATTAAACTCTCACACAAACTGGCAAAGATGACAAAAAAAGAAAGTGATAACTGGTGAAAGAACTAAGGGAAGAAAGGCACATACCAATGCACTTTTAATATAGCTGTGAATTGGTCCAGCCATTTTGGAAAACAATTTGGTACTAATACCAAAAATAAATAAATCCTACATATACCCAGCAATATCACCAGGAATTACAGACAAGGAGAGCTCTTAAAGTTACATATTGAATTTATTATATTCTTAAAAAGAAAAAGTGAGCTGTACATAAGATTTGTAATTTAGAGTACAATGCTCTTTTTTTGCTCTCTTGTATATACATATGAAAAGGCTCATTTTATTACATTCTTTAAGTTCAGAGTGAAAAATAAATAAAACTTTAAAAACAAAACACTCCTTTTCTCCCAACTTCAACTACTTCTAATGTAGAGGTAAGAAAGTATCACCTTGTGATAAAATTACACTGCAAAAGGAATTTCTTAGAAAAAAGGACCTATTGAACATACCAAATGTTTTCAAATAAAGAAAATGCTTTTAGAGGTCCGTCAAGAATATACAAAGAATCAGAACATTTTTAGTATAATCCAGCAAATCCTGGAAACTGTGAAAAATTCAGGAGAGTAGTTTAGTCACAAAGGCTAAAAAAAGTGGGTATTCCTAGACAAGTAAATATATAGACTACTACCTTATATTATAGTTGAGATAAATAACCAGAGACAGAAGCAGACAGACAGACCGATCAGTTATGGAAAGGGACGCAAGCAAAACAGATTCTAGGTTGTTAATCAAATCACAAGGAACCATTCAGGTTTCTTTTAGGAGGGAACTAGTTAGCATTTTAGAAAACTTACCTTTGAGTACTTACACACCTAAGTTTAAAAAATGGTTTCTGCACCAGCTACCCTCACTGAGCAAGCATTCTTTTGTCATTTATGGCTGTTTGAGATTATGGCAGAAGATGAGCCTGTAGTTCCTCATTGAAGAAACGCAGAACTCGATCAGTACTTCAGCAGTTAATCTAAAATGAGAAAAAAACAAATTATTTCAACTTTTAAGTTACCTTCCATTTTTTAAAAAAACATAATAACAAAATCTATCCACAAAGCTACTTCTAAGTGCTACTGAATGATTAGTCTGCCTTGTGCCCTTTAAGAAATGGGTAAAATTTTCACCATAAGAAATAACGAATAGGGTAGCTCAGTGGATTGAGAGTCAGGCCTAGAGACAGGAGGTCTTAGGTTCAAATCCGGCCTCAGACACTTCCCAGCTGTGTGACCCTGGGCAAGTCACTTTGCTCCCATTGCCCACCCTTACCACTCTTCCACCTAGGAGCCAATACATAGAAGTTAAGGGTTTAAAAAATTTAAAAAAAAAAAAAAATTAAAAAAAAAAGACATGAATAGGATGGTTTCAGAAAAACCTGGAAAGATTTATATGAACTGATACAAAGTGAAGAGAACAGAACCAAGAGAACAATATATATGGTAACAGAAACATTATACAATGATCAGCTGTAAAGGGCTAAAGCATTATCAGCAGAGCAAGTCTCTGTGATAACTACAAGAGACTCATGATGAAAATGCTATCCACGGCCAAAGAAGGAACTGTTCAAGTCTGAGTGCATACTATCTTTGGCTTTATTTCTTTCACAAGATTTTATTGTATGTATGATATGTGTCTTCTATCATGACAAGCAACACGGAACCATGTATTACATGAAAGAACAGGTATAATCTTTAATAGACTACTTACTATCAGACTATTTACCACCTCAGAGAGGAAGAAAATCCGAATTCTCAAAAGTCAGAAAACAATTGTCAAAACTTGTTTATATATGTAATTAAAAAATGAAAATAAATAAATAAGCCTTTAAAAAAGAAAAGAAATAGGTAAAGCAAATTCCAAGTTCATACTAGGACTTGGGTTGAATGCCTTTTACTACTAAAAACCATCAGAATCTATTGGCAGAATTAATAAATAAGGGCAATTTCTGTAGCAAAACATATCCTAAGTAATGAATGATTCCACTTAAAAATTCTTTTCCTGTTCCATGTATATCCCATTATTTCTACAACATTCCCTCAAGCACTGCTGAGCACATGAAATTGTAAATGTGGCCTAAAACTGTCCTCAGCAATTTACAACCTGGTCAAGGAAGGTCTACATTAAAATAAATATGAAAGAAATTACTACTTCTTAGCCAATACTAGTAAGCAATATGGTTTCCAGGATTTTTCAAAAAAGAACAAGTAATAGCACAGGCTTGATGTCATGATTTTAAAATGAAACTGCATGTGTGCCCTCTACATTTACACATTTTATATATGTGTGTATTTGTGTGTGTATAGCTTTGATTATCCTGCCTAAACTATAAATAAGGTTTTGGAATATAAAGGTCCACTTGTCATATATATGTTTATTTCCAAAAGTCTAGAAGGAAGCTTTTAAAAAAAATAGTAAGTTATACTGTGCCAACTAAGAGTTCAGGTAAGCAAGAAGCATCATCATCATTTTGTGTGGTTTTCAAGTCTATTATTCTCATGCTTTATAACCCCCAGAAGAAACATTAAAATTGTGAGGAAGTAAAGTCATGTTCATAAACATGTCTTTCCGCAGATAATTATTTCCCAAACATCCTGAACTGCCTGTTTAAACATGTGGACTATTAATCTAAAAAGAAAAAAAGCAACAACTTCAAAGTGTAAAATTATTTTTAAAGGTCTTTTAAAGCACTTAATTTTTGGTTTAAGATTTTTAATGGACTTCTTTAAGAGTCAGAAAAACACTGCCTTATACGTAAAGGAGATTAAAAACATACAGGAAATTAAAGTGAAAATAGTTAAATATCTCTAAACTTGTTCTGATAAATGAAGATTTCTAAGACATGTTTTGTCACTGTCAAATCAGTAAATCTCACAAATCTGGTTAATTTGAAGAGAGCCATGGTAAATGACAAGGTTCCTGCCTAGTCTGCTCTATTATAGGAAGCAAATCTAGCATCCCAAATCTGACCAGTAGTGATTCAAATGCATGCTGGTAACACAACTAAATAAGTACTAGTCATGCTCTTTTTGTTCTGATAGATCCTATGTGAACTACTATGGTCCCCAACAACTACAGCTCTTTGTAATTGTATAGAAAAAGTATATGTGGCCCTGAATTTGAACATTAATGTACAAGAAGCAATCTCAGCAAGCTGCATGCTCTATTCAGGAAAAAAAAAACTGATAAGAAGATCCTTTTTACTAACACCAATTGCCACCTGTCACCAATAAACAACTTTTCTAGAAAACTATCTGAGGTGGAAATTTTTGGAAGATGAAAGATTCTCCTTATCAGGGGTACAAAAAAATAAAAGACAACTTGAAAATTAATCCACTTTAACTGGGGACTAACATTTCAAAGTAAATAACTCCAAAGATTTTTTTGTCACTATCTTGAAAAGTGAAAAATAAAAATTATAAAAATAAATATTTCTTATTTTTACAAATTTTAGGCTATCGTGAGGACTTTACTCACATGACTTTAATTCCTTTAATGAGTCTTGGAAGGCATTTTCCAATGAAATTATATGATAGCACAACAGGACATAGCCTTCACTTCAAAGTCTGACCAAGATCATAAAGATAATCATTGTTATGAAAATATTCAATGACTTCGTTTTAATCTTTTGATTATTATTACTCATTATGGAGAAGAAAGTGAAACCCAAATAGAAGTAACATACCCAGCAATAAACAACTATCCTGGGCTACAAATGGAATCCACTGGGCTTTCCATAAGAAAATGTGGTCCAATGATTGTTCCACTACATCATGCAACCTTATCAAGAGACTGGCCAGTCTTTGTTATCTTCCAGGAAACACTGTCCAAAAAGTTCTAGTGTTACATTGACCCCTTAAGGCCATTAGAAAGGCAAACCCACTAAGCAATAAATAAATGAAAACACCACCACCAGGAAACCCAGATCATTAACCTAGGCATCTTGACATCTTTTCTCCCATTACCTTTCTTCTTGCCTCAAACAGGCTGACCTAAAACCTGACTTCCAGATACCATGTTCCCTGCTGCTCCACCACTCAATTAGGGAAGGTAAAAATTTGCAAGCCAAATTTCACTAAAAACCTCCAAAATTAATAGATGGCATTAGAAAATTAGTATCATGGTTTACTCAAGTATAGCCAATGATATACTATTATTCTACTTAGACATATACATTTATGAAATGTATTAAAACTAACTAGCAGATGGTTTATAACCCAAAGAGGTAATAAGGAAAGACTTGTACAAAAATACTTATAGCCGCGCTCTTTGTGGTTGCAAAAAATTGGAAAATGAGAGAATGTCCTTCAATTGGGGATTCTGGTATCTGTTGGTGATGGAATACTATTGTGCTCAAAGGAATAAAGAACTGGAGGGATTCCATGTGAACTGGAAAGACCTCCAGGAATTGATGCAGAGTGAAAGGAGCAGATCCAGGAGAACATTGTACACAGAGACTGATACACTGTGGTAAAACCGAATGTAATGGACTTCTGTACTAGCAGCAATGCAATGATCCAGGACAATTCTGAGGGATTTATGAGAAAGAATGCTATCCTCATCCAGAGAAAGAACTGTGGGAGGAGAAACACAGAGGAAAAACAACTGCTTGAACACACGGGCTGATGGGAATATTACTGGGGATGAAGACACTAAACTATAACTCTAGCCCAACTATCAATAATATGGAATTAATCAATGATACATTTACCCATTACATGGGTAAAACCCAGTGGAATTGTGTGTCGGCTAAGGGGGGGCAGGGAGGGCTTGGCAAGAGGGAAAGAACATGAAATATATTAATATGGGAAAATATTCAAAATAAAATTAAAAATGAAAAGCTTTCCAAAAAAAAACACTAACTAGCAGAATCAAATCTTCAAATCATTTCATAATATTTAAGCCAAAATTTTCAAAAACCTTGACTATTCAATCATATTGCTTTACTAAAAAAAAGTTCATTTTTAATGAGCAAAAAAGGTTTTATACCATTAATATGATTTTAAAATATAATTCATTTCATCTTTATCTTATTCTTTATTTCTATTTTCTGTATTCTGTACCTACCTAATATTAGCATATGCATATATGGAGTGCACATGTTCAGGAATTTTTCCTGATATGCTATGTGTGCAACTCAAAAAAAGTTTAGAAACCATTACTATAGGCAATGGAAGAAGTCAATTACAATTTTTTGACATAGGAGCAATGTGGCCAGACCTGTGCACCTTGGCAAGATTATCCTGGAATCTTTCAGAGAGGACAGCCTAGAAGCACTTTTAGAGGGTAACAGTAGACTAGGAAAGAAATGATAAAAGCCTGAACTAAGATAATGGCTATGTAAAAAGAGAAAGATTTTAGAGATGTTGAAGTAAAATGAGCAAGATTTGGAAACTAATTTGAGAGAGGAGAGGAGGTGGAGAGAAAGGGAAGAATAAAAGGTATGAATAAAGTAATGAATCAAGAGACTGGGGCACTGTGGTATCCTCAGAAACCAAGAAGTATGAAGGAAGTTTGAGTCTGACAGACCTACACAGAATACCCACAGATTAAAATATAGGAGAATGATAGGGTAAACAGAGATGCTGTAGAAATCTAAAGGGTACTTCTCAGCACTTGCAAAAGCTTCAAAGACCTGAAGACAATGATTCTTTACTATAGTTTATTACACTTCAAAATTTATAGTTTTCCTTCTCCTTGGTACATGTTTATTGATAGCACTACTATTTGGAGTCATGGCTAAGATAATATTTTAGCTAACAAAACAGAGATATAATTCCCTTCTTAATCATGAGATATAAAGGTATAACTCATAAGTACCTATTCTAGCACAGTACTTTTCTAAGTACTCAAATGGTCACAGCAGGTCAAAGAAAAACCTGACAAATGCACCGAGGAGATTTAAAGGGATAAGGGGAGTGGGAAAAGACAGGACCATACCCTAGTAAATTTTGCATCTTAGGCAAAAGACAGGAAGACTCGGGGCAGCTGGGTAGTTCAGTGGAGTGAGAGTCAGGCCTAGAGACAGGAGGTCCTAGGTTCAAACCTGGCCTCAGCCACTTCCCAGCTGTGTGACCCTGGGCAAGTCACTTGACCCCATTGCCCACCCTTACCAATCTTCTACCTATGAGACAATACACCAAAGTACAAAGGGTTTAAAAAAAAAAAAAAAAAAGACAGGAAGACTCCCTTAATTAAGGAGAGGGGGCAGAGAAGGGAAGAAATAGAGACCTCAAGACAATAACTTGAGGGATGATAAACAAGGATTCACTCTTATGGATGATATAATGGCTTCCTATTTTAACTAAGTTAGCTGGCCCACATAGGACCGTGATGGTGAACCTATGGCACACATGCCAGCCTTTCCTGTTGGCATGATCAGGCCCCTGGCTTGGCTGGCTGGGAGGCTGGCCTGGAGGCTGGGCCAGCCCCCAAATGCAGGGCATTCTAGTCTCTTTCCACTGCTGCAGGGGCTGAGCTAAACTTGGCCTGGCTTGGCAGCTCCCCTCCACCCTAACCCCCATCCCACCCCCAGGCTCCTGCAGTAGGCACACTCTTCAGCCCAAGAAGCTAAGTGCAGCAGTATAGGCCACTCCCCTCTGATTGGAGACAGATTTTATGCACCTATCACCCTGCAAAAGGTAGAAAGTTCTTTTAGTCTTTGTGGATACCATTACAGGGTGAATAGAACAGGCTAACAGTCCTGCTTTTGTAAGCAAAGAACTGATTGGGTCCAGGCACTCCAGATTGCACAGATCCTAATTAAAATACCCCCTCCCCTGTAAATTTAGGGATGAGCCCCATTCACCAAGCCCTAAGGGAATGTGCTAACCAGATCTTCCCTAATCCTTCAAAGGAGGATGGCGAAATCATACACCCAGCCCAAAAAGAATAATTAGTTAATACCTCCATGGGAGGCTCCCCATCAAACCATCCTATCCATCCCCACTGCAGTAAAACTGGAAGGGCAGAATACAAGGACTCATGTCTCTTGTACAGTCCTTTATTCCCCCAGAAACAGGTAGCGGTCTTCTCCTGAGTTTTCCAGGAAAAGCAATGAAAATCCCTGCCTCTTAGCCCATATTCTGGGTGCCTCAAAGGCCTATCAAATGCCTGAGGCTTCCAGGAAATTCACATCTACTCTGGTTCAAGCCACAGCCATTCACTTTTACTAAATATCCCCAGGCCCACCCACAGCAAAAAGTGCTTTGCTAAGGTTAGGTAGGTTACTCTTGAACTATGTAGAAATTGCACTGGGAATCCCATCATCTCCAGGAAGGGAATGACAATGTTTTCCTCTGATTGTACATACTGGTATCCTTGGTGGCCACACCCCTGCAAAGTCAGGGGATGGGGCATGGCATGCAATGGGGAACAGGCACTGGCACCCAGTGGGGGGGGATGGCATGGGCCCCTAAAAAGTTCCAAAAGGTTGCCCATCATTGGTCTAGGAGTTTAAGAATGGGGTTTGCAGAGAACAAAGGATCTCCCCCTTCTACTACCATACCCCCTCTCTCCACACAAAGAAGTGTGACTTCAGGAATATCTTTATTCTTCAGGGCAAGGGCATTGGCAGTGGGAATTGGTGCCTACCTGGCAACATAAGCAGGATCTAATCTCATCCTATACAGTGCATGTGGAGCATATAACAGAAGGGAAAACACTGGCACAATCCCTTTGGGAAGGGAAAAGTATAGAATATTGAGAGAGAAAGCTGCTTCCATATTCCCATCACCCATCTCCCCTCTCCTCTTCTGATCTTCACAAGGCCTCAATGTAACAGGAAAGGATCAAGACAGGGTGGAAGTTTATAGTGGCCAGTATTCCTGCTGTGGATTAGATGTTCCACCACACCATGGTCAAAAGCCAAAATGTTGAACCATCATGCCAGGATGAACAAGATGACAAATCCCCCTAAATGAAGTGGTTCAGTCCCAAGCTACAGTCCACCCCTGTGCCCAGGTAGCTAAAGTACCTTCATTACAGATGTTTCAAAATTTAGCTCCTCCCTTCATGATTCTGCTCCCAATCTTTGTTTTTAGTGGTAGCTTTTAAACAGGAGACAAAAGATCCCTGGCTCTGATTTCCCCATACCTAGGTGGATTGCCAACAATAAACTGCAGTAAGGCTGGCATTCATCAGAGAAGTTTAAAATCTTGGCAGTACTATTCCTACTGTTATCTTCCCCCAAGTGTATACTGGTAGCAACTCACCCTAAATGATTCCCCTCACATCTGTGACAGGAAAGAGAATATTGAAAAGTAGAATCAAGGAACAGCTTTTATGAAGAACCTCTGGAAAAGGTAACCAGTGAGAAGGAGCTGGTACTACACTGCCAACTAAAAACTTCACAGTGTTTAATTCCTACTTGAACATAACATAATTTTTTGTAAAGACATCAACTGAAAAGCCTAAAGAGAATGTACAATATGTCAGGCTACACAATGCCAATTACCATTAGGAATATATATCAAAAAGTTACAAATATTAAAAGCTTACAAATCAAGAACACATGCTTATTGCTCTAATTTAGTTTCAACAAGGTCCCTTATGTATTTATACTACTTATCCATACAATGGAAGTCAAGGGAGATCACAGCATCTTAACTGAGGCTTTTCCTCTAAAGGTAAGCAGTACATATACTAAAGTTAAGCCAGTTCTGGCACTTACCCACAAGTATTTATTAAGTATCAACTACGGCATCAATACTATGTTAGAAACTGTGAGTAATAAAATAAATAAGACATAGTCCCTATCCACAAGAACCTTATAATCTATCTAACTGGGAAGACAAAACTAATGAACATTACAAAAACTTCACAATACCATTTATTATTAAGTATAAAACTGAAAGTTTTGTACAGAGAAAGATCATTATTGCTACTGTTCAGTTATTTTTCAGTCCTGTCTGGCTCTTCATAATGCCATTTGGGGTTTTCTTGGCAAAAATTTTGGAGTGATTTGCCATTTCCTTCTCCAGATCACTTTACAGATGAGGAAAATGAGGCAAAAAAGATTAAGTGACTCACCCAGGATCATACAGCTAGTGTTTGAGGCCAGATTTGAACTCAGGAAGATAAGTCTTTCTGACTCCTGGTCCAGCACTCTTTTTATTCACTGTGCTACCTAGCTGCCCCAATTGTCACCAGCTACCCCAATTAAAAGTAAAAAACTATTTGATAGTGTGCACAAAATAAAAAGATCACTATAGGCTAAAGTTATACTAAGTCTTCCTTTAAGAAGTTTCTTAAGTCTGACTATAAAGACTACGTAAGATTTTAAGAGGCAGAAGGGAAATAAGGAGAAAATAATCCAGGAAAAAAAAAAACAGAAATAGAGGCAGAGAAAAAAGAATGCAAACGGCATACATGGGACAGTGAAGAAAACAGGCTAAGTAGAGTTAAAAGTTTTATGAGAGAATGTTGACTTCCATTCCTAATTCCAAGGAAATTAGGTTGAACAAGTAGGATGGGAACAGATTACGGAAGATCTTAAAAGGCAGGAAGCAAGAATTTTGACATAATATAGTACAAACCTCGTAATCATTGTTTTTTAACAGAAGAGCAATGATTAAAGGAGTATTTTAAATGAATGTTTTTTTTTTAAAACCCTTAACTTCTGTGTATTGGCTCCTTGGTGGAAGAGTGGTAAGGGTGGGCAATGGGGGTCAAGTTTAAAGGAGTATTTTAAAAGGATTACCATAAAGAAAGAATCTGAGGGGAGGAAAAATTGGGTTACTGAAATGAGTTGTCCATTCCTATGTAAAATATACACCTAAAAATCAAATAAGTATGGCATATTGAATGGGTCATGGACAAAGAAGCTAAATCTTGAAACATATGTAATAAGGATAATACTTTAGCTACCTGGACACAGGGGTGGACTGAAGCTAGGGACTGAACCACTTCCAATTAGGGGGGTTTGTCATCCTGTTCATCCTGGCATGATGGTTCAACATTTTGGCTTCTGACCATGGTGTGGTGGAACATCTAATCCACAGCAGGAATAGTGACCACCGTAAACTTCCACCCTATCTTGATCCTTTCCTGTTACATTTAGGTCTTTATGAAGATCAAGAGAGGAGGAGGGGGAGATGGGTGAAGGGAATATAGAAGCAGCATTATTCCTTGTCTTCTCCCTCTATATGATGCAAAATAGCCTTGGGATCAGAAGACCTGTGTTTCTGATACATACTAGCTGAGTGACCATAGGCAAGTCAATTGGAACTGAAAAAATTATAAAGACTACACAAATTAGAAAGCAGCTGATATTCACATCATTGATAAGATCACTCCTCTGGACTAAAAATGTACAGAATGAAGAGATTGTCCTAGATAGTTCTCAAGTTCCCTTCCCAAAAAAATGCAATGATCTTTTATTTGATCCTTTAGAATTCAATACTCCCACATATTTACTTGGATATATTAATATATCTGGAGTATGATTTGTCTTCACTTTCCTCCACTAAAACTCACTCAAATTTATTTATAAATTCCTTTCAAAGTTCTTTCCTCAAAAAAAAAAAATCAAAAACAAGTTAGTCAGTTGAAATATTATTATCCCATTTTACAGATAGGAAATAAATCAGGGTACAAAATAATTTGTCTATGGTCACAATAAAGCTAAAAGTCCAACTCTGCTGATTCATTAGTATGAGAGACAATCCTAGATCCCAAGAGTTAGGTTAGCAGAGCAAAAAAGTTGTGACAGGTTAGGGTACAGAAGGACAAACAAAGAATTTTGATAAATACAATATACAATTTAATGTAAATTTATTTTTCCAAACTATATATAATAGAACTCAGTTTCCAATTCTTTCTGGGTTTTTTTTTTATATATTGAAATGTTAAACATTTGCTGATATTTACATTTTAAATGCTTTGAATACAAGTCCAAAAATGTATTGTCCTCCAAGGTCCAGACTGGCTAAATTTTTTTAGAGTTTTATCACCAGAAAGTTAACTATTAAGTGATAAATTGTTTTGGCACAACTCATGAAACCTAAGCAAAGAGGAGTTTTGATTTGCATCAGAGGATTTATCCACACAGAGGAAATGTTATGTTCTTAAGCACTGAAGATTTCACTTTAACTTAAGTTGGTTAAAAATCTTTCAGGAAGAATTTCCTACTTACTGACAAACTCATTTGGTCCCTATCAATTTTCCAGTCAAATGTTGGTCATCAGCAAGCAGTTCAATCTCCCTTTTAGGCACAATATTTTTTGCAACCAACAGTAAATTACTGAGTACCTTACAACTCATTTTTCAGTCAGTTAAAAAAGTCTTTTGTGAATCTATAACATTTATATTATAAGGGTTCCGTGCCTTCACAACTAATTTACACCTTCCTCATTCTATTCAATTCTCATTTGTGTTCTAATACATCCTCCACAGAAGTTCTACCTATCTGCTATCCATACTTGAGGAGAGAGATCCTCAATTTTACACACACACAGAGAGAGAGAGAGAGAGAGAGAGAGAGAGAGAGAGAGAGAGAGAGAGAGAGAGTGAGTTTTCCTTTAAAAGTACTGAAATCATTGTTGGTGGAGTTGTGAATTGATCCAACCATTCTGGACGGCAATNTATTATAAGGGTTCCGTGCCTTCACAACTAATTTACACCTTCCTCATTCTATTCAATTCTCATTTGTGTTCTAATACATCCTCCACAGAAGTTCTACCTATCTGCTATCCATACTTGAGGAGAGAGATCCTCAATTTTACACACACACAGAGAGAGAGAGAGAGAGAGAGAGAGAGAGAGAGAGAGAGAGAGAGAGAGAGAGAGTGAGTTTTCCTTTAAAAGTACTGAAATCATTGTTGGTGGAGTTGTGAATTGATCCAACCATTCTGGACGGCAATTTGGAACTATGCCCAAAGAGCGCTAAAAGATTGCCTGCCCTTTGATCCAGCCATACCATTGCTGGGTTTGTACCCCAAAGAACTCATAGGGGAAAAGACTTGTACAAAAATATTTATAGCCGCACTCTTTGTGATGGCAAAAAATTGAAAAACGAGGGTATGCCCTTCAATTGGGGAATGGCTGAACAAATTGTGGTATATGCTGGTGATGGAATACTATTGTGCTCAAAAAGGAATAATAAACTGGAGGAATTCCATGTGAACTGGAAAGACCTCCAGGAATTGATGCAGAATGAGGGGAGCAGAGCCAGAAGAACATCGTACACAGAGACTTTACTGATACACTGTGGTAAAATCAAAAGTAATGGACTTCTGTATTAGCAGCAATGCAATGACCCAGGACAACTCTGAGGGATTTATGGAAAAGAACACTACCCACATCTAGAAGAAGAACTACAGGAGTGGAAACACAGAAGAAAAACAACTCCTTGAACACATGGGTTGATGCAGACATGATTTGGGAAATAAACTCTAAACGGCCACCCCAGTACAACTATCAATAATATGGAAATAGGACTTGATCGATGACACATGTTAAAACCAGTGGAAATGCACATCAGCTGGGGGTGGGGGTGGGGGGAGGGAGAGGTAAGAACATGAAGCATGTAACCATGGAAAATTTTTCTAAAAAATAAAAATTGAAAGTCATGAAAAAAGTAAACAAGCAAACAAACAAACAAACAAATTAGTTGGTTAATTGATGGGCAAGCAAATAAATAAATAAATGGATGAATAAATAATTAAATAAGTGAGTGAGTGGATGAATGGATGACTGGATGACTAGATGAATAAATAAATAAATGAAAGGTGCTGAAATCAGGAGAGCCAGGACCAGAGATGGGAGGTCCTAGATTCAAATCTGACCTCAAACACTTCTTTGCTGTGTGATCTGAGCAAGTCACAATCCCCCACTACCTAGCCCTTTCTGCTCTTGTGACTTAGAACCAATACACAGTATTGATTCTAAGATGGAACTTTAAGAGTTTTTTAAAAAAAAAGTAGCATTAAAGCCACATCCTCTCAAGACTGACTGACAGGCTCAGAGAACTTTGCTATAACTAACATTATTTTCCTGTACCTGAGTACAAAGAGCCATGAGGAGCTTCAGGCACTTTCTGACACTTGGCTAGAGGACTCACTATAGGCAGCTAGAGGAGCTTGACTCAGATAAATCAACTCTCAATACATTCTTCAATACATTTACTGGTTGAGTATCCCCCAGCTAAGGCTAAGTAAATCACCTTTCTTTAACTGTCTAATGCCCTATAAGTGTCTCATTTCATCCCAATATTGAACATAAACTACACCAAAGAGCCATCCTGAGTCAGGCCTAGCTCAAAATACATCATAACCAATGCAGCACTTTAGCTGTTCATCTCTTATCCTTCAATCTCAAGGTCTTTCCCATCTTACCTCTCTTACATTCAAGTCATCACTGCAAATAGGTTATATAGCCTAATTATAACCCCTCAATCATCTCTCCATTGTCCTTTGGATCACCTGTAAATTTTGGTTCTTTGGAGACTGTGATGTTGTCATTCATTATTAAATACTAGTATTTAAAAAGAGTTTTCCATCAAATTTGTCCAAAATGATCATAAAAAAAATGTTACACCTGTTAAAGAGGACAGGTAGGCTAATGCTTTAGTAGGTCTGTTAACTAATCATTCATCATTCCAATCATTCTGGAAGCAATATTTCCCCAATTTATTCCCCCCCCCCCAAAAAAAAATCTTTGACTTAGTGATACCACTACTAATACTAGTATCCTCAGTAAACATCTTGACCATATTAAGGTACAGCTTGGGATAGTTGGACTTCAACCCCAATGAAGTCAAAGACAGAAAGAAAAGACCTGTATGTCCAAAAGTATTTATAGAAGTATTTTTTGTGATAACAAAGCACTAGGAACTATGACAATGTAAAGGAAAACTTTGAAAGTCTTAAGACCAGTTACAATTCCAGAAGACTTAAAATGATGATTGCTTCCTGGAAAGGGGAGAAGGAAGGAAAGGAAATACAAAAAATATATGAGAAGGAAGTTCAGAAGGGCACAAATCAAGAACAGTATTGGCACTTCCATGTTAAAAGTTTTTTTGTACTTTAAAATTCAATCCATTTCTCAGTCCTTTGGATATGAAAACGTTCATCTCTGTTGAAGACTTTTAAGCACATAACAAAATGCTAAAAAAGGATGAGTTTTTCAGCTAGGAAATAACTTGGGCTAGTTTGAAGCACTGCACAAACTCCAAAATATAAAACAATCCACTTTCTCCAATTCATCCATCTGAAAAGTGTCCAAGAAAAATGTATGACTTGACTAACTTAATGGGTTGTTCATCCAACTATAATGTCATCTAGGTAATAAGTATTCTTTATGCACTTTAATTTTCTCCTGTTGGGCTAAACTCTTTTATGTGTTTGCTGATCCCATCAAGGAGACTGGAAGCTTAACAGAAACAGTACAATGTTTTCCCTCCTTCCATTTGAACCTTTTGCTTCATATCCTCCCATCTTGGTATGTTTTGTGCTTTATAATACTGATGACCAGAGAGGAATGTTGATGAGTTTTCTGTTACTACACATGAATCAAAGAATCTGATATGTTCTTAAAATAGTCATGAAAGATATATAGTAGCTGTCAAATGCCCTATTATAATCAACTAAATAATAAACCAAGTTTATTTGTATTCTCTAAATCCCTGATGGCAAACCTATGACATATGTGTCAGCACTGACACGTATACTTTGATGATACAGCAGAGAAGTATGTTATTTAAACTATAAATATCATGAAATTATGGTTTTTTCTTCTCGAAGTGACAAACCACCCAAGTTATGCTCGTTTTTTTGGCATATTTTGACACACCAAGCTCAAATCACTGCTCTAAATCCTTCATTAAGTATGACCATAAGGATATCTACTCTAGAAATCTTATAAATGACTGCACTTTCTCTTTCCACAGGGGATCCAAGAAGGCCTAGTGCAGTTTTAAGCTTTAGTAATTTTATCTATCAAATGAATACAGAAAAACATGGAAAGTCTTTCACTAAATAATGTTAAGTAAGGAGTCAGGAAAAAAATATATATAATGGTCAAATCAATGTAAATTTCTAAAAAACAATCAAAAGTGAATGTTACAAAATTATAAAGTACAAGCCTGGCCCCAAAAATGAAATATGAGAATACATCTCCCCCATTTCTTTGAAGAGATGGGGGTCCACAGGTATAAAAGATTACAAGTGAGGTTTTATTATGTACTAATTTCACAGAATTTTTTTCTCTTTACGTTAAAAAAAATTCTGAAATAAGGGATGGTTCTCTGGGCAGCAGAGGGAGAGATACATTGTTAGTTGTTTCAGTACCGTACAACTCTTTGTAACCCCTTCTCTAGCTCATTTTATTGATGAGGAAACTAAGGTAAACAGGGTTAAAGTGTCTTGCCCAGGGTCACACAGCTAGGAAGTGCCTGAGCAAGATCCGAACTCTGGAAGATAAAGCTTTCTGATTCTAGGTCCAGAGCTCTACCCACTGTACCACCTAGCTACCTTGACAAGAATAAAAGGGAATCTAAGTGATACAAAAGAAAAAGATGTTATTAAAAATCTGTTAAACACATCTTATCAAGAATGCCCTCTAGGGGGCAGCTGGGTGGCCCAGTGAACTAAGAGCCAGGCCTAGAGACAGAAGGTCCTAGTTTCAAATCTGGTCTCAGACATTTCCTGGCTGTGTGACCATGGGCAAATCACTTAATCCCTATTGCCTAGCCCTTACCACTTCTGGAACACTGGTTCCAAGGGAGAAGATAAAGAGTTTAAAAAAAACTGCCCTCTAAAGGTGTGTAATTTAAGCCCATTAACAATGAGATATAAAAAACACGCGGCATCCATGATTTTTTCCTAGCAAAAAATCTTTAAATTTCCTAGAAAAACAGCTTATAGATTCTCCTTAGAGAAACAAATAAAGAAATTCAGTGTTGGTTTCACTGTGTGTCATTTGGTATAGTCACCTTTTACTGATCTTTAAAATAGACCCTTCAGTGCAATTCAAAACTTGCCTTCAAGATGGATTTCTTATAGCCATTCTAGTAGTAATTTTTCTCATTTTCAGCACCATTTCCATTTCAGAAAGCATATTGTACAGTTTTAAGAGTTCAAACATGATTGCCTCTACTGCCACTAATAAGGAATATTTTGTTATAGATGCTGTCCTATTTTTCCTCTGTTGGTGTGTGACCTTTCAGTTTCATATTTAAATATTGAGATAACTTGGCTTAAATAATCTGAACATGTTTTCTGCAAATTTATTTTTCCCCTCCACTGCTTAATCTGTTTCACGAGATTCTTCAATCTTCCAACATGCTCCTCCAAAACAGGTCAAAATTCAATGGTTTTTCCATGACTTTTTGGAGGAATATACTTCAGGAAATTGAAGTTAGAATTGAGTGTTAGAAATTGTTTTGTCAATATGAAACATGAAAAACACACTAGAAACATTAAGTAAATGAGTTTATATACTAACCTAGGGTTGTCACCTTTTGCTGCATTCACTTCTTGGCAAATGTGTGATGGCTAATATAGTTTCTGGTTCTTTTACCCCCAGAATAGCTACTATTTTACACAGATTACACTTCTTCAAGAAAGGACAAAAGTCTGAATTGGCGTGTCCTTCATCTACTTCCTATTTTTCAGTGTCATCAGCTTGTTTAAATATATCAGGTCAGTTATTAAAATTTTACATCTCATCTTATCTTTATCCTTCTAATTCAATGTCAATTTTGATGTAACAAGATCCTTTCCAGCTCTAAATCTATGATCCTATTAAGTTATTCTGGTTATACAAATAGCAGATTTAGAAAAGATTATCTCATCAAGAGCTACCCTTTTCCTTGGCTGTCAACATAAAGTCATTCATTTTTTTAATGGTGATGTTCACTACTAAGCCACCATCTAGCATCTTTTGACTCTTCTTAAAGAGAACCATCTTTTCCAATATTTTTCTCAGGCAATTCCAGGGTCCGCCTTTGCTCTGAATTCAAAGTATCAAGATCACAGTATATGTTTATGTCGTCATCAACTTCACAGAATTTCTTCTTATGCATCACATGTTGATACATAAACTGCAACCCTTCAATAAGCAACATAAGCATAAGGCACTTTGCCAGCTGTTAGGTATACAGATATACAAAAAAGTCCCTGTCCTCAAGGAGCTTACATTCAATTGGGTAGTATTCTTATTGCTTATATTCAATATAAATACTGTAAAGAAAGAGTCCATGAAAACCAAAGGGGCCCATGATGCTTCTTGTTGCCTCTGCTATTGCTGTTCATTTTAATTGTGTTTGACTCTTTGTAACCCTATTTAGGGTTTTCTTGGCAAAGATACTGGAGCATAAAATATGTATGGCCCAGATCAAATTGCTTACCATCTCCAAGTAAGGGGAGAGAGTGAGACAGTTTAGATCTTATAATTTTGGAAAATGCATGTTAAAAATTATTATTACATGTAATTAGGAACATAAAATGTCTGAATTATTTTTTTAAAGATATTGGCGTGGTTTGTCATTTCCTTCTATACATCTTACAGATGAGAAAACTCAGGCAAACATGGTTAAGTGACTTGTCCAGGGTCACACAACTATTACGTGTCTGAGGCTAGATTTGAACTCAGTGTACATCATAAAATAACTTTACAAACTTCTCTGTTTTCTAAGAAACTGCAATATCTTTCCATTTAGCTGCAACTTTCTTTTATCTTTTGGTTTCATTAATAGGGAGGATAATATGTAATCAAAGACTTAAGAGTCAGAAAGGATCTTGGTGCAAACTTTTATTTTACAGTTGAGGAAACAGATTCAGAAAGGTTAAATAACTAGTCCTGGGCAGAGAGTGAACTTGAACCAGCACTTGACTGTTAAATTTTCAGTGTATTTACAACTCAGAAATAGTCAAATGCTATAAATCAGGGTTTGACTTACTGTATTGTCTAGATTTAAGAAAATGGTGGAGAAAATATTAACAATTCCAGATAATCTTTAAAAGACCTAGATAACACATAACAGAGGAGATTCTGAGAATGAGTTGTATTAAGTTAGTTATCTATTCAATTGCACCGTGCATCTGACCAAAAAACATTCTCTACCCACCAGCTTTTTTCCAGTCTGGTTAAACTAAACTCTCTAAAGTGTTTATGCATCTCATTCAGAAGGCTCTGTGATATTCTAGTCAACACAATAGAGATTACAAGGAATAGTAAAGTGACTGTGGAACTTAGAAGTCACAACATCTCTTCTGATATTTAACTAGCTATGGAACCATCATGAGCCTCAAGCAACACTAAGGATGTAACATACATATTGATTGCAATTTGAATTAGACTAGAATGATATCCAAAAAGCACTCAGGAACCAAATTACAATATACAAAAGATATAGAAAGCAACTGTTTAGTTTAGACATTTTATAAGCTAAAAACTGGGAACTTAAGTCTAAATGCTAATCAAAGTTGTTGGAGGTTTTTCTACTTTAAAATAGGAGGAGCTTTATATTTGTAGTAGAGTCTAATCTAATTTTTCCCACAGCTTATGGCTATAGGTTGAATAAATTATGCCTGGCAAACTCTCATGTAATGGCTGCGGCTAGTTTAAGGGAAAAAAAATGGGAAGTATATCTTTACTTTCTCAGTATGAATTTGCTAAATGCAGCACAATTTTAGGGTCATTTTTCACTATGCAAAAGAACATTTCATTATATGAAAAGAATCATGTCAGAGCATTTTAAGTAGGACGTTCTGTCCCCTCCTGGAACATGTGAAATTTGATAAAAACTCATTTCAATCAACATTATAAGAACATATCTATTGTCTAAAATTAATTAATCTCTATAATGCCCCACCCCTCAGATTACTGAAGTAAATAAAAATTACATTTTTGAGCATTTTAAATCATAAGACTTTTAAGCAACTGACCAAATGAAAGGTTCAAAAAAGATGGAGTCAAAACACTAAGTCAAAATAAAATAGCTCTGGACACAAATGGCCAGTTCTCAGCACATATATAGAATATGTTGACTATGTAAAATCCTTTACCCGTTTGTCCTACCACCAATCAAGCCTTGCCAAAACCCCATTTGCCTTCTCTAATGAGATACTACTCAAGATACTAGTGGCATAATGGATAGAACACTGGGCCTACAGTCAAGAAGACATGAATTCAAAAGAGCCTCAGACACTATGTGTGTAACCCTGGGCAATCAAATAACCCTCTGTCTGACTCAGTTTCCTCAACTATAAAATAGGGATAATAGCACCAAGTTCACAGGGCTATTGGGAGACTCAAATGAGAATAATTGAAAAGTACTTTAGGATAGTACCTGGCAAACAGTAGGCACTTCATAAATGCTTGGTTTTTTTCCATTCCTTCCAACTCAATTATGATGTAGAAAGCAAATTTGCAGTTCCTTCAGGACCCTGCCCCCTCAATGCCTTACCTTGCCCATTGGGTTCCTTCCCCATCACATATTAAAAACATGCCTGCACTTCTCCTCTCCTCTATAAATCTATACTTAACCCTGTCACTCACTCCCCCTCTTAAACTCCTATCCTATATCTTCCTTTTCACAAAAGAACTCCAAGAGTCATCTAGACTAGTTGCCTCTATTTCCTCACTTAATACTCATTTTTCAAATCCATATAATCTAGTTTCTAAACCTTCAGACTGCTGCAGTTATTAATAATCTATTAACTTTTAAATCTAACTGGTTTTTTCTCAGTCTTCATTCTTAACTTTTCTAACTTCTGGAAAAAAGTTAACCAACTCCTCTTCATGGTTCCTCCTTTGACAATGACACTGCTTTGTTCTCTAACCAGACTGTTCCTCTTAATTTCCTTTGCTAGATCAGAACCATCTCTCCCACCTAGTAAGTAAAAGTGGTCTATCCTAGGCCACCTTCTCTCTATATATATTCTCATTTGCTAAACCACCAGCTCCCATGGTTTCAAATTCCTCCACAATGATTCCTAAATCTCTATTATCTCTCCTAAATTCCAGGTCTATATTACTAGACCTTAGAAAAGACATTAGGTACAGACACTAGGTAGAGAATGAGAGCCATCAGCACAGGAATAATTAAACTCATAGGAAGTGATGAGGTAAACCAAGTAAGAGAACAGAGAGGAAGAGACAGAACAGAGAAAGCCCAAAAAAGAGAGGGAAGTGTAATATAGATAATCCAGAAGAGGAGACTGATCCAAAGTGATCAGACAGGGAAGAAATCCAGAAAGGGGAAATGTGATAAAAAACCCAGAGAAGAGAGAAGGTAATCAATGCTAGAGAAGAATGAAGATTGAGAAATAGAATTAGCAATAAAGACCTCACTGTTAACTCTGGAGAACACAATTTCAAATGAATAAAGATAAGATAGGAAGCCAAACTACAAAGAGTTGCAAAACAAGAGAAAGTAGAGGAAGTGGGCAACAAGAGCCCAAAGCTTCTGTAAGGAATCTGACTATTAACAAGGTGGGGGTTAGGGGGAGAAGCTTGAGAGTATAGCAGTGTGAGAATTTTTTCAGGATGTGGAAAGCCTAGGTATGTTTGTGGAAGGGGAAAAAGGGAAGGAGAAATCTAACAGAGAAGACTGAGGAGTTGGGGAATGAGATCAAAAGCATTTGTAGAGGAGCTCTTCTAAGGCAGAAGATCAGCTTCCAAAGAGATAAGGAACAATGTCAAGGAACTGAAATTTAGAGAAGAGGAAAAGAGGAATCTCATGGTAAATATTTATTTTCCCAATATCACAGAAAGCAAGATTATCAAGTGAGAGCTTGGTGGCAAAAACAAGTATGAGAAGCCAGAAAAAAAAAGTCTGCAATGATGACTGTGGGTAGTGGGATATCAAAGAGGAATAAAGGTCTACCTTACTACAAAGAGAGCCTGGTTGAAATTAGTGTGTAAATGGAATTAGCTCTGGCCCATTCATAGTCAAAACTCTACTTACCAGAGATGGAGTCATCCCCACCTCCCTTAGAGGGGAGGGAAGATGAGTTACCCACACGTGACAATAAGTAACAAATCAAGAACAAGGGACTGCCCTTTGGGCAGTCCAAATCAGTGTAGAGGCTGCCATTTGTCCACTTGAATTAGAGGTGGACCCACAGGAAGTGCCAAAAGACACTCTCTTCAAGTATGTTGGAGGAGTTCCCCCACTTTGAACTTGGTGCTGAAGCATCTCAGCCTGAGTCCTCAGGCTGCTTCCACTCTGAATTGTCACGTGGGTAAGTTAGGCTGA
Source organism: Gracilinanus agilis (assembly GCF_016433145.1). Classification (NCBI taxonomy): domain Eukaryota; kingdom Metazoa; phylum Chordata; class Mammalia; order Didelphimorphia; family Didelphidae; genus Gracilinanus; species Gracilinanus agilis. The sequence continues at coordinate 405,707,706 of NC_058131.1, read as the reverse complement.
CTTCCTTGGCCTACCTTGGCAATTTCCAGACTCTACCTTAAGTAGGCTCTTGCCTCTCTGATTGCTAAGGCCTTGTGGCATGTAATTTAGTTTAATTAGCCTTATAACCCTCTCTCTCTGTCCCGGCCTCTGCAGGTCCGGACTAGCCTCTCCCTCTCTCTATTTCCCTACCTTCTACCCTTCCTAATTGTAAATAAACTACCTTAAACCCGATCCTGACTTGGGTCTATTTTAATTATGAAATCAATCTGAACTATTGATTCCTGGCAGCCACACCTTAAATATATATCTATAAAATATCTAAAATCTCCCTCTTACATTTTATGATGTAAATTTGTAGTAAATTGTCAATTGCATGTGTATATTCCCCCAACATTTGTGAACAGGACCAGTGGAGGTGAGAGAAACCCCAAGCTCAAGTTAAGCAAAGCATGAGCAATAGATAATACAAGGTCAATGTAAAATTGAATTGGTTAACTAGAGTCAAGATTGGAAGGAAAGGAAAGCGAAGCCAGGAATAGCACCCATTAAGATAGTGATGTGAAAGGTTCTAGAGGAGCCAAGGAGCCTAGCTTACCTGACAACCACCCAAGAAAAGACTTAAAGGAACATCAGATGAAGCAGTGATCAAGAAGACCCAAGAACTATGGCAGTAACAACATCCAGATTAATAAGATCCTCTAAACAATCCAGTATTGAACAAGAAGATATCTAAAGCCTGGAGAATTAGGGAACGTATAAGGGAAAAGGTGAGAGGGGAGGATAAGACAATTGAGCTCAAGTAAATAGGGTTTAAAGCCAACAGGATCCCAGCTCTGGCCCTCTAGGGTCACAGCAGGGCACTGATTGAGCCCCCATAGGTTACTGTGCAGGAAAACAGTTTAGTAGGCATATGTCTCACAGTTCCCTCACCCCCAAGAGACCTGAAGCCAGAGCTCTCAGAACCACAGCAGGAGATAGGGCCAGCAAAGTACCCACTTGGCAGAATGCCCTCTAGGTGGCCTGAAAACCAATCTGTAAGAAACACAGCAGGAGACAAGGGCACTACCCCACCTACTTACCCTTGTCTCTCACTGGAGGTTAAAATCAGGGAGATCTCAGATATCTATTAAGGACCCATCAAGACTTGATGCCAGCACTGTTACTGGAGAATGGGCCCTCCAGGAGGCCTAAAATCTAAGCAATTACCAATGTCCAGTGGCCTTTCAGGGCCACAGCAGGAGACAGAACCCACTCCTGGTTGGGTATTATATTAGGAAATGAAGACAGAGGATGATGCTAAGGCCAACCAGTACTAATGATAAGCCATCAGGTCACAGAAGCAGAAGCTAAGTATTTTGGAAGAAGGTGGGTCCTAGTCCTGGCCCTTTCATCCAAAACTGCAACAGTAGCAGCACCCAGACTATAAAGGCAATAGAACCAAACAATACCTGCAAGAATACAGGAAAGAACAAAGCCTAGCCCTAGAATAAAGTCTAAACCCAGAAACTGAAAATTGAGATACAAGCAAGCTAACAATACTCCAAATACAATAAAGAAATAATATGGATTAAGAAAGGCCCAAGATGTAAAAGAGTGTATCTCCACAACAAGTAAGAGTATAAGCAGAATCTCAGAGAAAAGAAAATCTTATTCGCAAGAATTATAAGAGTACCTGGAAGAAATTAAAATAGAATTTTTAAAATTACATTAAAGCTGGGGCAGCTGGGTAGCTCAGTGGAGTGAGAGTCAGGCCTAGAGACAGGAGGTCCTAGGTTCAAACCCAGCCTCAGCCACTTCCCAGCTGTGTGACCCTGGGCAGGTCACTTGACCCCCATTGCCCACCCTTACCAATCTTCCACCTATGAGACAATACACTGAAGTACAAGGGTTTAAAAAAAAATCTAAAAAAAAAAAATTACATTAAAGCTCTTGTGGGAAAAAATGGAAAGAGAACAAATAATTTAGGACAGAAGATAAAAGTCCTTTTTTTCAGTGAGCTGAAAAACAAACTAGAACTGAATGACATCATAAAACAAGAATTATGAGAAGTAAAAAACCTGAAAAGTTAGAACTAGTAAGATACCTACTACCACAAACTGACCTGAAAAATAAGTCAAGAGATCATAAGAATCAGAATCCCTAAAAAAATATAATCAAACAAGAAAGATGAACACAGAAGTTGAAGAAATCATAAAAGAAAATTAATTTTTTTAAGAACAGAGAACAAAATGAAATTAAAATATACCACCTGAAAGAATTGCCAAAATGAAAACACTGTAAACTGAAACTGAAAGCAATGTAAGAAATTCCAGTTAAAAAAAAAAAAGTTCAAATACCAAGAAAACCCTCAGGATCACATAATATGTAGTAGCTACTGCAAAAAGAGGGATAAACTTGAAACACAGTATTCTAAAAGGAAAAAGAAAAAAGACAAAATAAAAAAATAACAGCAAAAGTTAACATAATCTGATGGGGAGATGAGGTGGGAAATGGATCTAGAAGATTTTCAAAAACAGTTTTCAGAACTGTGTAGAATCTTTGAAATGAGAAACCTAGAAAAGTAAAATACATTTGTGTAATTGGAAAGGGCTAAACAATGAAGTGCTCACTTCTAACAGATGAAGAAGAGTGTTTTTTCAGAATCTCTCAGTTTTAACAGCCTTTTCTCAGAGAGGAAAGTGAAACAAAAGACTTGGAGAGGATTATGTTCTGTTTTGTTGTTTTTGAGAAGGACAAACATCAAGGAAAGGATGAAGGGAGCAGCAGGCATCTTATAAAGTTCACTCTTTCCTGAGTTAAGAAAAAAGAGGTTGCACATATGTGTATACACACACATATACACAGTTTGGGGTGGAAATACATTCCAATCAAGAGGAAAACAGGCAAAGATTGGAAGAGAGTAGGATTAGTAGGAAGGCAGAGTTAGAGAAAGAACAGCCATGAGACAAAAAAAAAAAAAAAAACTCACCTCTGATCATAACGACAGAATTAAAAGAAGTTAAAGTAAGAGTAAGTACCAATGATCAGAATATGAGCTGGGTGAAGGGAGTTGCATAGGAGAGGATAAAACCATTTCAATTACAAACTGCCAATACTGATCCCATTCTTTTCTACATTCTTCTTTTATAAAGATAGACATTGAAACAAAAAGAAGAAAAATTAAAGCCAAGACAGAAGAAAAGGACCCATATATCCAAAATTTTTTGTAGTTGCCTTGTTGTAGCAAAGAGCTGGAAACAAAGTAAATAACCTCTGAAATAGAGAACAGTTGAATAATTATGGCATATAAATGTAAGAGAATATCACTGAAATGTAAGAAATGATGAAAGAGTTTCAGAGAAGTCTTGGAAGATTTAATACGAATGGACAGAGTGAACAGAACAAAGAGAACAATTTATACAACAAAAACAATATCTAAAGGACAACAACTTTGAAAGAAAACTGTCATCAATGCAATAATGAATCCTAACTCCAAAAGACAAATGAAGTATTCTCCCCATTTCTTGGCAGAGAAGGGAAGAACCACAGATACAGAATGAGACTTATGTCATAGACATGACCAATGTATGAATTTGACTATACTTATTAAAAAGATGAGCTATTAGAGTGTGGGAGGTGATGGATGGAAGGCAACAATGAAAAAGATCCAAAATATGCAGAAAAGAGGCAATACAGGTGACTCAGTCAAGCAAGGCAGTGTGGGTATCACTACATTATAATTAACATTCATTTTTAAAAGCTGTTTGAAATGTATTTTGATTAAATTGAAATTGAAACTAATATATAAGCCTCTTTTTTCTGTCCTTTTTATATGGAAGTTTTTGTTTTCTAACAAATTCAGAATTTAAAATTTGAATTACTTTTAAAAAGGAAAAAATGTGTTAAAAAAAATAATGAAAGGGACCCAAAGTCAAGGAAACCTGAAAAAGACTTTATGAACTGAACTGATTTAGAATAAAGTGAGAAGAACCAGGGCAATTTATAAAACTTAATAATGGAAAGGAAAACAACTTTGAACTTAAGAACCGGATATAAGGCCAATCATTATATCCATGACTCCAAAAGACTAATGCAGCAGCATGCTTTCTATCTTTTGGTGGAAATAAGGCATATATTTTCAAACACTGCCAATGTGTGTCTATTGTGTGGCTGTTCATTACAAAAGTTGGAAAGACATTGAGTAGTGATACTAAAAAAAAAAGTGTCAATCAAGAGAGCAAATGGACATTCAGAAGGAATGGAAGAAAACAAGCAGAAAAATTACAGCATTGTTGTGCTATATTTAACATTTGCTATAGCTGAATTTGTTTCCTTATGAAGTACTGAGAGGTTATAGGGCCTAGAAGAGAATCCAATGAAAATGAAGAATAAGTTTTAGGGGAAGAGTAAGGCATTATGAAATGTAGAAAGATGAAAATATGTTAATCTGAACATGAAAACATAATACTAACAAGCATGTCCAACCAACCATTTAAACGAAAGTCAATCTGAACCAAAAAATTATTCATCTTCTTGGATGTTCCAATGTAAATGATTAGGCCAAACTTCTGAATACTTTTGAAACTCTTCCAGAAGGCTCTATAATATTCCAGAACTTGATATTATCAGAATAGCAACTGAAATCAAGAGTATAACCTCTTCAACTCAAATTCTGCACTGGATTTCTTCCCACAAATGACAAATACCTTTGATAAGCATGTCTTGTTTAATGCTGCTAATATTTATGTTTCTTTTTACATCTTTCAAAGAATCCTAAATAATTTTAATATAAGAATGAGAGACACCTTGTTGGAAATGAACCTTTAAGGCAATCTTTTGCTCAAATACTTTTCTATAATCAAATACAATGAGATCTTTCAATCACTTTATCTTTCAGTTGTTTGACGGTAAAAATGTACATGACCTACTGTGGAATGCAGCTTTTGAAATCTTTACCCAAGGAAAGTGGTGTATTTTTTTTTTTAATAGTTGAGCCTGGTCCTGGAAGTAAAGTCAAAACTAAGATATAAACTTTTTTTAAAAATAATTTTTACTTTCTGTCTTGGAAACAATATTATATATTGGTTCCAAGGCAGAAGAGTGGTAAGGGCTAGGCAATAAGGGTTAAGTGGCTTGCCCAGAGTCGCACAAACAGGACGTGTGTGAGGTCAGATATAAACAATTTTTATATACATTTTTTTACAACTCTGTCAAAGTACTCACAGACAATACCAAGTTAGGGGTTTGGTGGTGAAAAAGTTAGGTCCTCTAGGACATAGAACACTAGGGTATGATTTTTGAAGAGCAACTCCAAAGGATCTTGTCCCAAACGGAAATAAGGGCAATAGTATCTGGGCAAATGGCAAAGTAACTCAAGATTAATGGCTGGATATATTACATAAAATTATACATTTGCTCTTTTCCACATTTATTGATAATAAAATCAAGCAGTAAATTAATATTTAAATTAATAATATTCTTTGCAACTATGGTCAGATTGACTACTAAATCAGAAAGCTATGGATTAACAACTGGCTTCTTACTATGTGGAAAAAACTGTTGCTACCAAAAGTGCCTCATCAGCATAAATAGCTACCATCTATTTCACAAATAACCCAAGTCAAAATCCAGTAAAAAGAAAAATAACTGAGTATCTATTTCCTCTTGCACATGACAGGCACCTGAAGCCAGCTTTCATTCTCCTTAACCAATCCTTTTTTCTAGCTAAACATCCCCAAACTTTCAGCCTTTTTTCACCTAGTATGGACTTAAAGATCCTTCACCATATTAGTTGGCCTCCTCTTAACACACTTTAGCTTAGCATTCTCCTTTTGTGTGCCCAAAACTGAACAATCTAAATGTGGTCTGAGCAGAGCAATATAAAGAGGGAACTATCAATTCCTTATTCCTAGAAGCCATATCTCTCAGTTTAATTCAAGATCACATTAGGTTTTTTGTTCTTTGTTTCTAAAGGCTATCACATCAAAATGTTGACTCAGGACTTGCAGCCCACTAAAATTTCAAAAACTTTTTACAGACAAACTGCTTACCAAGATTTTACCTTTAATGTCTCCAATGAATTACATAGTATTAGATTAAGCTCAAAATTCTAATCAAGAGCTCTTCCAATATAGTTGTCTAGTACGCCAGTTAACTCTTAGTTTTCTGTGATCTATAAATTTGATAAGAATGCCATTCATGCCATTACCCAAGTCAATGATAAAAAATTATATACAAGGGGAAGTTAGGTGGCTCAGGGGATAGAAATCTAGGACTGGACTCAGAAGGTCCTGGGTTCAAATTTGACCCCAGACAAGTCCTAGTTATATGACCCTGGACAAGTCATAATTTCCATTGCCTACCCCATACTTCTTTTCTACCTTGGAATCAATACACAGTATTGATTCTAAGACAAAATGTAAAAGTTTAAAAAGAAAAAAATTATATTCAGCACAAAGTCAAGCATACATCCCTGAGGCATTTCCAGTGAAGACCTCCTTTCAAGATGATGTCAAACTATTAATTATTGCTCTAAGTTTGGCCATTCAACCACTTTTAAATCTCATTAAACTGTACTATCATGTCACCCATATTTTTCTCCCTCCCACAAAAACATTTATCAAACATTTTACTAACAACTAGGTAAACCATATCTATAGCTCTCCCTGATCTACAAGTTTAATTACTGTCAACAAAAAAAGGAAATAGGTTGGTCTGGCAGAGCCTGCTCTTGATGCCATGCATGTTCTTTTGTGATCAATTCACTAACCATCACTTTAATAATGCATTTTAGAATTTCCCCAGGAAACTAAGTCAAATTTGTTATAGTTTATAGATTGTTTTCTTTTTAAAAAAATTAAAACATTTGTATCCCATTCTGTTTCTCCCATCTTCCACTCTCTTTCTGACAAGGGATCCATAATCACAATGGCCAGTTTGTTTTTAGTACCTAAAGATGTAGTTTGCTTAGGCCTGATAATTTGAATTTTACAGCAGCCCAGTGCAAAATTACTATCTACTGGTATCAACTTCTAGTTAGCCATTTTTGTTCTGACTTGTACACTGCAAAAGGTCATTCTCTCAAATAAAAGCATAAGAAGAATTTAGCAGCCTTTCTTTCTCCAACTACAAGTATCCTATCTACTCCTAGCAAAAAAATCTATTTCTTCTTTGACCCTCCTTCTTCCTATATATATTTCTTTTGTTGCCCTTAGCTTTCTTCAACTCTCTCATCTCATTTAAAGAATATTTTGAGCTTTTTAACTCCTGACACAGGTTTCTTGCCTAAGACTTTGAAATCTTTAATACTTCCAGAAGATCCTATAAGACAAATTTGGCTCATATGAATAAAAGTCAGACCCATACATACATAAATCTCATAGACAGAAACACAGGTAATGATGTTTAATTTCCAGGATTCTTTTGGTAGATGCCCCTTCGGGTACCTTAAAGTAAAATGTTCTATAATTTGACACAGTAATAATGATCAACAGATGATAAATTGAAGGGAATAAATAGGCAAAAAGGTGTCTTCTTCCCATTCAGAACACATGTTAAAAAACCAGATCATCTGACAAGACAGTTCATTTCATAGTGGCAATCTTCTTATTTTGTCAAATTGCTGCTCCTCTAGTCACACACACAAGCAGTCATTCAGCAGCAACAAGAACCTAAGGTTAAGTGTGGTTGATCTCAGTACATGGAAAGCTAGGGCTTATGGATTTGATCTTACACATAAAGTAAACAAGTTGTGGTTTTTCTTTGTAGCAATGTACTCATTTATAGAACAAAAATGTTCTTTATCACAAAGGCAGCTGCACAGTTTCATTTATATTCAGAATCTCTAAGATTTTCAAATCAAGGGTTTATACATAAAAAGTTCATCACCTTGATTAATGAGTAAGTCTATAACTTAAGTGGTTCCAAAAGGAATTCACTTCCCACAGACTTAAATGTGAGTGTAATACATTTATTCTCCAAGAATTTTCTTTAAGGAAGTCAAAGGGGAGCTCTAGTGTTATAAGCTTTTCCCACTCAATGTCAGCAAAGTGTTAAAGTCTTTTTCTTGAAAGAAACTCAGTATTTTGAATGTTAAAGCACCATGTCTAAGTTACCATTACCATTCCTGATAGTAAAATTTAGTTTTCTTAGACATGTATTGAGCTATGCAGAGAACAAAAAGTACCAGTGGGCTCAAATCAGCATAACTGAAAAGTGTTGCTCACCAGAATTCTTCTGCTGTATTAGAATTTTTTTTTTCCAAATGTTGATATATCAAGTGTTGTTAGTCCACAAAGCTCACCATACTCTCCTGGTACATTCTCTTGTGAAAAAGTAACATCACATCTAACTCTAAATCTATCCTGTCCATATTAGGACTCCTTTCTTTTCCAAATTTCCAATCTACTATGTTTTGTATCAGAGAACCAAAAGCAAGGTAGCAATATTGGATGTGACTTTCATTTTTAAAATTCAATAAACAGTTTCGTTTTTCCTTTTTGATGCTTTTGTGAGGCTAAAAGCAATATCAGACTGACTTACAAAAGTAAAAAGGCATAAAATGAGAAAAAAGACAAAAGGATTTGGCAATTTCAATACCATATTTATTAAACATCTCTGTGCAAGGGGCTGTGATAGTATTTATAATACAAAAATGAAAAATGATCATTCCAGGCTTTAATGAGCCTATTGAAACAGTGATACATGCATTAAGTAAAACACAAGGTAAAAATGAAATTAAGGGTAAAGTAAAATCTGGACAAAGAATTCTAAGAGAATTTGAGAAACAATACTCTCAGCAGAGGAAATACTAAAGTGACTACCTGAGTTGAACCTTGAAAAGAGAATTTAGATAGAAATGTATAGGGAATTGCACAAGAAAAGGGGATAGTCTGTCTACTGAGATTAGGAAACTGTACATAATACAGTTTGGGTAGAATATAAAGTTCACAAACTGAAATATAATGAAATAAGACTAGAAAAATAGGTTCAAAGAAGCAATGTGGTCTCATTAGGAAAACATGTGAGCTCCTGACCTGACATATGTGGCACCTGACATATATATATACAATGACCTCTGCAAGAACATCTTAGTGCCCCGGGAAACTCTCTAATACTATAAATTACAAAATGGGAGAAGTTGATCTGGTACCGATACTTCTTACACCTAGGAAATCATAAAGCTGGTTGATGAAAGAGTTTAGCACAATTTTCAAGGACCTGTATTTATCCTAGGGAGGCACATAAATGGCCTCAAGCAAAAAAAAAAAAAAAAAAAAAAAAAAAGAGTTTCCTCCTACATATTATATAGGCAACTAGGCAAAGAAAGGGTTTTTCCAATGTCAAGGAGACTAAGTTAGGAAAACATTAATTAATAATAATAATTTAAAAATTAATAATAATTCAATCAGGGGACAAAAACCTGAAGTAGTGTGGCAGTTTAACTGCAAAATAAGAAACCAGAAATATTTTGAAGGTAGAAACCACAAGATATGGAAGAGTAAGGGACAAAATTTTGAAGGTAGAAACCACAAGATATGGAAGAGTAAGGGACAAAAAGAGGTAAAGATAGAGAGAAACACACCTCTCAAAAGAGAGGCAGTACACTAAAAGTGCAAAGTGATTTACTTATTGTCACACTGGAGCAATGTCATTTTGTTTTTGCTTAAACTATATTTCTTTGTTAATAGACAGAATCCACAGGGTAATAGAGAATAATATGTATGTAAAGAAAATATCAACAAAACTAGTTTTGGGGGCAGCTAGGTGGTTCACTGGATAGAGAGCCAGAACAAGAGAGACAGGAGGTCCTAGGTTCAAATATAACCCCAGATATTTCCTAGCTCTATGACTCTGGGCAAGTCACCTAACTTCAATTGCCTAGCCCTTACTGTTCTTTTGCCTTGGAACCTGTATTTATTACTGATTCAAAGACAGAAAGTAAAGATTTTTTTAATTAAATAAATAAAACTAGTTTTAAAGATTTTGAAACTGGATTAAACTTACTTTCCTTTCCTATTGTTATTTCTTAGATTATGAAAAAAGCAAGAATACACTAGTCTATCTACTTGAAAAAGTGTTTAAGACCAAAAGCTAGGGTCAGTGAACACATAATAATTAATATATATAATGAGAACAGGAAAATATAAAATTTGAAGTCTTCCCTTTGCGGATCCTAAAATTAAAAAAAAAGATTAGTAAATTAGATAATGATATTGCTCATGATAGGGAGCAGGAAGAACTATGAAATAAATCAACTTTTAGAACTAAATCGAGGGGCAGCTGGGTAGCTCAGTGGATTGAGAGCCAGGCATAAAAACAGGAGGTCTTGGGTTCAAATCTAGCCTCAGACACTTCTCAGCTGTGTGACCCTGGGCAAGTCACTTAACCCCCATTGCCTAACCCTTACCACTCTTCTGCCTTGGAACCAATAAGGTAAGGGTTTAAAAAAAAAAAGAACTAAATCAAAATGGTCCAAAATTAAGAGAACCTACCTTTTACCCCTTTATAAAAGGAGCCTGTACTAGGTTTCTATCAATTATGCTGACCCTGTATATAGAATGATAAAAATAATAGCTAACAAGCATTTATACATCTATTTAAATTTTTCAAAGCACTTTACAAATATTATCTCATTTTAGCCTCACAAAAACCCTGGGGAGGTTGGAGTTATTTCCATTTTACAGATGAAGAAACCGAGCCATAGAGGGGCTAAATGACTTACTCCGGGTCACAGAGTAAGTTTGTTGAGGCCAATTTGAATTTAGATCCTCCTGACTCTATATTTAATAGTACTCTATCCATTTCAATCCCTAGCAAAACAGTCTATTTGTCTTCAATTCTTTAGCATGAACAAGTCTAATCAAAGGACTTTTAAAAGTGCAGTGTAAATCTAACTTTGCTAAGATGACATCAAATAAAAGACAACAAAGATATTTCCTATCAAACTCATTTTTCCCTTCCCTTAGCATAATAAGTTCTTTTAAAGTGATAAGACCCAATGTTCATCAATTACTTTATCCTTTTTCTTTTCCTCTCAGATTACTGCTTTAAAAGTCAGACACAAACCTAAAACAATGTGGTCTAGGGCTACACTTGGAAAACTAGGATTCTAGGTTTTAATTTTCAACTGTAACTCATCTAATATGTATGATAAAAAAGGTTTTGACTATTTTATTCATTATAAAAACATGAATTTTCTCCTTCCCAGCAAAAGTATTTATTTTCTGCACATATAAAGTTCATATAAAAGGATTTTTCAAAAATCCACAACTTGATACTAAGGCTACACATGAAATATGTACATGTATGTATGTGCAGTACACATAAGTAGCCTTCATATTTATTCATGCAAGCTCACAGAAGTCATTATGGTAAGAGTAAATCCATTTCAGCCATTTTCTGTTTAAAAAAAAAAAATGAGATGGCCTCTCCACAAAATTAACACATTTAAAATTTTTATGCCAAGAAAAAAATTCATGGGGCATCCTAATACCCTAAGATATATATTCCTACCTTATTCCTAACTCCATGAATTTAAATCATTTAACCTAAAATCCTATGGTTATGAGAAATAAAGCCCAAATTTTAAGATAGGGAAACTGGAACATAGGTTAAGAGGTTAAGATCTCCTGACTACAACTGAAGTACTTCCTTTATTATATAAATCTAAGCGTGTAGAGTCAGTATTTCAAATACTGCAGATCTTAACTACAAATGGTAAACATACCACAAGCTTCTTGACTACCACCTGTATTTTCTATAAGTCTGCTCTTTTACCTTGCTAGGTATGCTTCCAAAGGGCAAGATCATCATTTTTCTTTGTACAGCATGTAGCATGGCATCACACACCAAAAAATAATTATTTTTGATGAAATTCTGAACTATGGGGTCTATTTTGTAATGCAACTAGAAAATCCTTTTTTTTTTTAATCAGGTTTGTAAATAAAATGGCGTTTGCTAATTTTCCTCATAGAGCTATAATGTCTACTCCTACCTCCAAAGTATGGATCCCTGGCATCCTAACCAAAATATCATATCAAAATATGATTTCGAATAATCTAACATAACTATTTCAGGTTCTATGCCCAATTCGGGCCCCATTTAGTGTGAGATTTAAAGAAGTTTGCAACCACTAATCTTTTGTAACATTAAGAAGGGGACACAGTTGAGCTCCAGCAGATAACCATATTCTTTGCCCTCTTTTCCCCCAATACGGAGGCACAAGAAACTAATCAGCATCAACAACCAGCCCACAGCCCAGCAAGGAGGAAGTGAAAATGAAGAAAGATGGGGTAGAGAAGAACTACAGGGAGCCCAATTGAGGGTTCACCAAGACTGAACCTGAGAAGGAATTACTCGCAAACACGGGCATTTGGGGTTATAAGAAGAGTAAGGGAAACCCTTACCCCCCCAACCCCCACCCCCCGAACAGGGCAGGAACTACCATCACTTCATTACACATACAACAATCCACCACCACCACCACCACCACCACCATCACCAGAAACAGCTACCCACCTTCAAAAATCCTCCTTTGCCTTTCCTTTCCTCTCCCCACCACCCACTCCCCAAGGCAGGAGTTTTCTCCAAAAATGCAGATACCCCCACCTGTCAACCTCCTCCTTCCTCATTTCCCTTTCTCCGTCTCCCCACCATAAACACACACCCACTCTTCCAAGAGCTGCCCACACACACACATTCCCCTCTCCCCGTTCTTCCCCAAATGACACCCAACCACTACCCACCAGACGGATGGGATCAGGGGACATGGCGCAGGGATGGGGGGTGGGGCAAGAAGAAGAAAGGGAAGGAGAGGGGAAGAGAGACTGAGAGAGACAAGTAGAGAAGAGAGATAGGGTGGGGAGAGACGGGGGTGAGAAGGGGGGAGGAAGACTGGGGAGGCGAGGGTCTCGCGCATGCGCAGTGCCGGGCAACCGCCCGTTTGCTCTTACCGTTGGAAGCGCGACTCCCCCTTCCCCGGCCGCGGCCGCTTCTCCAGGACCCGCCGCGGCAACTGCCTCAGCCTCAGCACCGCCCCGCAAAGCGGCAGCGGCAGGAGGGCCAAGGCTCCGACAGCGGCGGCTGAGTCTAGTGTCTTCTCCCAGAGCGGTCGCGGGCGGGCGAGTGGCTGAGGCGGCGGCAGCAGTAGAGGAATCGGCGGCGGAGGCGCTACTAGCTCGGGCCGGTGTGAGCCCCTTCGCGGATTCACCGCTCCCGGGGAAAAAGGGGAAAAAAACGGCGCCGAGAACCGGGGGAGGGGAGGGCAACGGCTAGAGCGGCAAAGGCAGCGGCTGAGGCGCGGACCCTCCCTAACGGCGAGGGGGGAGGGAAGAGGGAGGGGCAGGGGCCGGACCGGATGTGACGTAATGTGGGCGGGGCTGTGGGGATCAAAAGAGCCCGACGGGGGCGGGGGAGGGAGGCTTATTAGAAGGTGGAGGCTGAGGTTTCTGCAGGTTGACTCGGGAAAGGAGGTAGAGGAGGTCCATCCCGCACTAATGCAGTGAGGCTCTGTAGAGAATTTAAGCAGAACCACAAGAACTCACACTCAGTATAACAGTTGCTGAAACGATTTCCTCCAAACAGCTCCGTGAGGCAGGTAGTGCGAGGATTCTTCTGCCAACTTTTACTTCTGAGGAAACTGAGGCCACAGAAGTAAAGTAATCTGCCCAAGGTCATACAGAACAAGAAGGGTCGCCATATGAAGACTTACAACCCAATCCATGATTATTTATCCAACACTTAAGTTAGGTGAAATTACAAACCGGGAGCCATGGGGGGGGGAGGAATTGGGGGGGAGTGAAGGGAAAAGTAAGAGCATGAATTATGTAACCATGTTAACTTTTCTAAAAAATAAATACTAAAATTGTGTTAAAAAAAGAAAGAAAAAAATTACAAAACGGGGTTGGAGGGGCGAATAAGGACCAAGTCTCAACCCTTAAGAGACTTTATTCTTAACAGCTCACATTCCCTCACAATCACCCTATGAAACTAGATAATTCCAGTATTATTATGCTTATCTTACAGATAAAGCAACTGAGGGCCAAAGAGGTTGAAATACCTTGCCTAGTGTTTCACAAAACTGGGACTAGAACCCAGGACTTCCAACACCCAGGCCAGAGCTCTTCCCACAACATGTGTAACCAGACATGTATCCACAACACAAATACAGACTCTTAAAGGAAGAGGAGAAAAAGGAGAAAAGGAAAGAACAAGAAAAAAGGGAGAAAGGAATGAGAGAGAGAAGTAGCTGTGGAGGAAGAAGGAATAAGAAAGGAGCTCTTTCAGATCCAGGAGAACATAGTACACAGAAACTGATACACTGTGGTAAAATCAAATGTAATGGACTTCTGTATTAGCAGCAATGCAATGACTCAGGACAACTCTGAGGGATTTATGGAAAAGAACTCTACCAGCATTCAGAGGAAAAACTGTGGGAGGAAAAACACAGAAGAAAAACAACTGCTTGAACACATGGGCTGATGGGGATATTATTGGGGATATAGACACTAAATGATAACTCTAGTCCAACTATCAATAATATGGAATTGGGTCTTAATCAATGATACATGTAAAACACAGTGAAATTGTGCATTGGCTAGGGGGGATTATGGGGGTTTGGGGGAGAAGGAAAGAACATGAAACATGTAACTAGGGGAAAATATTCAAAAGAAAAATTAAAAAGAAAAAGAAAGGAACTTTTTGAGACCGGGAATAAAGCTGAAGTACCTGGGTTGTGGGGAGGAAGATGTAGTAGGTTCCCTCCAAGAAGGTTGCAAAACAGGATAGCTACAGTGACTAGAGAGCCAGATGTGGGTTCAGATTTGGACTCAAGACACTAACTTAGCTGTGTTACTCTGAGCAAGTCACTTAATGCCAATCTCCTAGCCCTTTCAAAAGGTAAGGGTTAAATTAAAAAAAAAAAAAAAAAAAAAAAAGTTTGCAAACCACAGTGCCTAGTGTTCATTAAGTACAGATTGGGAACCAGAGCAGTAACTCAGAACTCCCAGCCAGGCAATTGGAAGTTAAGCCAAGATAGCTATGCCATGGTTACATCAACATTCACATTAGAATTAGGTCAGAATCAGGACATCAGAGATACACCTGCAATTCCTCCTCCTCCAGACATGCTATTCACCTTGCAAACTGACAGCTACATACAGAATGCCTCTGGCTCTGAGAGCTGGGGAATGAACCAGCTGGGCTTCCTAGAGAACTACATTCCAAGATAGAAACTTCTCTGAGCAGAGGAAGGAGGTGTCTAGGCAACCTATCACCTGCTTGCCTAGCAACTCAGACCAACCCAGAGTCCTCTTGTGTCACTGCCTCTCTCAAAGATTCATTGTATTACTTTGTCAATCACTTCGGTGTTCCCACTTACCAGCCTTGTAAAAATGGGAGTGAGAACAAGTTGATCTGTTTGATGTTTTAAAATCTAATAGTGAATGCTCAAGTTCTCCCTGAAGATGTCGTAGGACAAGTCTGTATCTTCACAAAAAAAAAAAACCAAAACTCTCAAGTTGTAAATTATTATATGTACTCAAATAACAAATAATGAGTAAATGGCATGTAGTAGTGTTCTCCGCTTGCCTGCACTGGAAGTTTGTGACCCAGGAATTAAAAATCAAATAAACCCATTTCACAATTGATATGATGGTCTACTTGGAAAATATTTAGATTCAAGTAAGAAAAATAACAAATAGTAATTTCAAAGTGGCAGGATATGAAATCTGCAAAACCAGTTTTCATATTACCAACAAATTCCAAAGATAGAACAATTCCCTAGAAAATAACTTTAAATATATATATTTGGGAGTCCACTTATCAAGATGCATGCAGTAATTATATGAATGCAGATACCAAACATTTCACAGGACACAAATATTTGAAGAGATATTAATTGCTCATGATTAGACCATGACCAGATAATTTAAATAACAATACTATCCATTTGCCTACAGTATTCAGTACCATACCAAACTATAAAAGAATTACTTTATAGTACAGGGGAAAAAATGACCATCTGGAGGAACAAAAGATCAAGAACCTTAAAGGACATTTTTTTAATGGAAGAAAGGGTCTTTTCATTAGGAGAGCTAAATATACACTACAAAGTAGTATAATTAAAACTTATTTGGTTAGGCTTGGATTTGAGAATAATAAAAGTGGAAATGATAATTAAATCCATGGATGTTGATGAAATCACTGGAGTAAAGAGGGAACAGAACCTTATGGAACATGAACACTTAAAGAGTATGATTTGATTGAGGATCCAGAAAAGAAGAATGACAAGGAACTGACTAATGGGCAAGAGAAGAACTAGGAGATAGTGGTGGTATCCCAACAACCTAAAGAGAGGAGTGTCAAGAAGAGGGTGAATAACAGTGTCAAAGGCTACAGAGAAGTAAAGGAGAATGAAGATTGAGAAATGCTCTTTGAATTTGGAAATTAAAAGATCATTGGTAACTTTGGAGATAACAGCATCTCATAATATATGGCAAATGGATACTTGGCCTAAACATAAAAGGTCACATTATAAACAAATTAGAGGAGAATGAAAGGGAGATATTTTTCACAACAAAGGAGAGGGGAAGTGCTCTTATCAAAACAAGATGGAAATAATCACAAAAGTTAAAATGGACAATTTTGAACACATAAAATTGAAAACGTTTTGTATAAGCAAAAACTGCACTTAAAATTGGAAGCAAGGGGGCAGCTGGGTAGCTCAGTGGATTGAGAGTCAGGCCTAGAGACAGGAAGGTCCTAGGTTCAAATCTGGCCTCAGACACTTCCCAGCTGTGTGACCCTGGGCAAGTCACTTGACCCCCATTGCCCACCCTTACCACTCTCCCACCTATGAGCCAATACACAGAAGTTAAGGGTTTAAAAAAAAAATTGGAAGCAAATAGTTAACTGGGTAAAAATCTTTGCAGCAAGTTTCTCTGATATATAGGGAAGTGAGATTACAGATATATAGGTCCAAAATATATAAGGAATTGATTCATGTATATAAAAAGAGCCACTCCCCAATAAATAGTCAAAAGATGATCAGGCAGTTCTAAAATTGAAAAAAAGCAAGTTATCAAAAAACAGATGAAAAAATGCTCCAAAGCATTAATACACACAATTTTGAGGTTCCATCTAGCATCTATTAGATTGGCAAGGATGACAAACAAGGAAAATAACTATAATTGAAGGGAATCAGAGTACAAACACATAAATGAACTGCTTGTAGAGCTGTGAATTGCTCCAACCATTCTGAAAAGCAATTAAGAACTTGGCTCCAAAAAGTCACTAAGCCATGCATTATGCAACCCAAATTTTGTCCAATCTATAATAAAAACTGCTGGGGTGGGGAACAGATAGATGGCTCAGTGAATTGAGAAACTAGAACCAAACCTAGAGATGGGGGTTCAGAGTTCAAATGTGACCTATTGCCTAGTCCTTACCACTCTTCTGCCTTGGAACCAATACACAGTATTGATTCTTTGACAGATGGTTAAGGATTAAAAAAAAAAAAAAACACTGTGGCACAGCTTTATAACCAATAACTATTTATTAAAGGGGCCTGGCCCTCTTCAATGAATAGGACCCCAGGTCTTCCTCACAATCTGAGATGTGCCTCCCTTGTGGGCACAGATTTTTACTTGTTACCCAGATGATACAGAAGAGGCAGAGTAAAATAGAAAATCTCATTGATCAACAAGTCTATATTCTGACTCTTCAGGAAGGTCTATCAGGGAGACTTGCAGGCAAATGTCAACATGGGTAACCACAGGATGGGCTATGCATAGACTATGTCCACTGACTAAAGGCTCACAGCCAGGATGCCTCCCATGTTGGACAGTCATGGTGAATAACAAGGGCAAAGGGCAAGAACAGAAGGGCTCCTAAAATAACTGGAGAACTTTCCACAGTATTAGAACACCTCTATCATGCTGAACCTAGATGATCAGATTCAGAGTGGAGATAGGCTCCAGACCTTCTGCTCAGGGTGGAGGCCCCCTAATCAGCATGATTAAGCAAAACAAATGTAATTTATGTCTAAGAGGTTCTTTAATATGATTCAGTCATCCTAAATGTAATCAATATTGATTGATTAATCTACTTGACTAAATATATAACACTACATATTGATGAATAAATATAAAAAATAATTACTTTCCCTTTGGAATTACACTCAACTGAAAAATACTGACTGGAAATAAACTCAAGGATAGATCAATAAATCAATCATTTCTCACAGTGTAACACTAGTAGGACAAAACCACTACTGGGAATGTACCTCACCCCACCTCCCACAATGGGATCAAAGAAAGTGAGAATATGAAATAGAAGATAGAGTTCTTGACTTGGGAGTTAGAGAATTTAAGTTCAGAACCTGGCATTGCTATCACTATCTTTGTGACCTTGGACAAGTCACTGAATGCCTCTAAGCCTTAGATTTTACCACTTTTTTTTTTAAGACTTTACCATTCTTGATCAATGTAATGACCAGCCATGACTTCAAAAGACATATGACAAAAAGTGTTTCCCACCTCTCAACAGCAATGAAGGATTAATAGTGCAGGGTGAGACAAATATTTTCAAGGTCTTTATTTGGATCTGTTTCATGTGATTATACTAACTTGTTAGGAAGGAGTTTGTTTTTAAGTTTTATATATGATTGGAGATAAAGGATTATTGACAACTCATCAAAAAAAGCATCAGTGAAGTTTTGGAGTTTAGAGGGAAACAGAGCAAGACAGTTTTGGGGACTAACAATTCTAAAAGGGAATGTAACCCCAGAATTTATGGACATAATTTTTAAAAAGCCACACTTCAAGAACTGTAAATGTGTTATTGTTGAAACTATTTCTCATATCTCAAGTAAGCCAAAATCTAACCAATGGATGACAAGTTATGGTCGAATTTATAATAAAAAGGAAAGAATCTTCACACTGATCCTGTGAATTAAGTATGATAAGGAATATTTTTTCATAAAAGAAGGAAACTGAGCTCACTTAAAGTGATTTGCTCATGGCAACATAAATGGTGCCAGACTTGAAATGTAAAGTCTGGGAATTCAAAATGAGGCAAAAGATAATCTCTGCTCACAAGGAGCTCACAATCTAATGGGGGAGACCACAAATAAACAAATATGAACAAACAAGCTTTATACAGGATAAATAAGAAAGCATTTTGTTTAAATCATTAAAATAAAAAGGAAGGCACGAGAATTAAAAAAGGTTTAAAAAGTTTTCCTGTAGAAGATGGAAAAACATCAGGCATACACATTTAATGATTACTCTCTGATATATTACTAGAACCAGAAATTGACTTTTTCAAAAGTCACTCAGCCAGGACAAGAAATAATTACTCTCAGGCAAGCACTAAATTAGATGACCAGTTTCATTTTTTTTCTTCCCCTAGTTACTCTGAGTTTTTGACCTGAAACCTTTGTGTGTGTGTATGTGTGTGTGTGTGTGTGTGTGTGCGCGCATGTGTGTGTATATATACATAATATACTAATGCATACACAAATATATATATACACATACACATATTGATAACTGTATGTCAATATCATTAGTTTCCTCTGTGATGCTACATTTCAATTTGTACATTTAAAAACATTATTCTAAGAAGGGGTCTATAGGCTTTACCAGACTTCAAAGGGTACCATGACTCAAAAAAGGTTTGGAACCCCTACTCTCAATAGAACAGGCTAAGGGAATCTTAATTTGGCTTGAAAATTTATGGCTTTTATTTGTGTATTGGATTAAAAACTGAATAGTGTCAATGTTCCTAAACGACCTCCTAATAAATAACTGTTCTACTACAGTGAGAAATGTCAGTCACAGAAATACAGTGAGAAAAACCTACAACAAATAAGCATTCTTCATATGGCCATGCACCAGGCAAGGCCAAAGCATGGCTTAGCCTGCCCTTGTTTGTTTCTGGCGGCCTCCAACCTCAACCCTCATTTCTCCTCCCCAGGGTGACCAGTGTGCTGGAGGTGGGATTTGGGGACATGGAAATTTAACATACTTCATGTTCCAGCCATTTACTAAGCTCCCTGGATCTTCCAGAAATGGAATTAAAAGATATGCTGACAACCCTTGACCTGTTGAGATGAAAGAGCAACCACTAACAAGTTAACTATGACATAATGGGTAAGTATAGTATTAACATATGAAAATCCTTATCATTTTTCAATGGTTTTTATTCTTGACTTTGGAGTGAAGGCAGATTTCCTAAGTCTAGTCACTTCCTCACTGATTTACAGAGAAATCAAATAGATTTCTTCCAAATCTCTAGACATTCTGAAAATCACCATGAAGCTTCAGTCTCTCATCCTACAATTTAAAAATCTTTCATAAATTCAAACATCCACCCTCAAAAATTTGAGGCAGTCAAGATCACCTGAAGACAACATTCCATCATTTCTATCATCTTATTTGAACACAAAACCTAGTAAGCCATTAGATGCCATTGCATCCTATCTGAGGACATAAACTTATAGGTTATGAGTATTTCCACAAACATTTGTCAGCTGATCCCTGCAACAACCTTTGACAGCAAATAATATCCTCACTTTATAAAAGTGAGACCCAAGAAGGTTCAGTGATTTGCCTAACATTCAAAGCAAGTTAGTGAGTAGCAAATAGGATGGGTGTTTTCCAACTTCAGTCTTGATCCTAGATCAGAGATATTCTAGTATATTCCATTGCAGATAGCTTTTCTTTCCTTGCTTATAAAAACACAAGAAAAATCTTTCAAGTAGTTTCGATGTCATTATTTGTGGGGAAAAAATCAGAAAGAAAATTCCATATAGAAACTTTTGTTGACAGAATTTACTAAGTAATTGTCCATTTAATACCAAATTACTGAGCAAAATATCCTAAACCCTTAGAGCCTTTTTAACATTTTGTTGAAGAACTATTTTCTAAGCTAGTAATAAGCACATGTATGCTGAATATACAACAAAGGACATTTATTTTTATTGGCTGTGGCTTTATACTATCAGAATAAAAACTTGACCCTAGACAAATATGGAAAAACACATATAAACCTCCTCGGAAAATAAAACTGCATGAGGCAGCCTGGCATTTTAGTATTCTGGCTCTAACAGGAAAAAGGATTGTGATTAAATTCTATTAAACTGTTTCAATTAATTTTCAGCTTCTTAAGGACTTATACCTACAGAGAAAAAGAAAAGCCTAAAAAAATTAGTCTTCAGCTATAGGAAAGATTTAGGTGCTGACTACTGCTAGCCTTCCTAAGAAATCTAAGAAAATGTCTGGGGTATATCTTCTAGGGCCAGCATTGCTCCATGGAGGAATATATATGTCTTCTAGAGACATAGCATATGACATGATGGAAAGGATATAAAACTTATAGTCAGCAGATCTAGGTTTTAGTTACTTCACTTCTCAAATCTATAAAATAAGACTGGAAACTGATGATCTCTGGTTTTCTTCTAGCTGTCATATCATTCCAAATTGGGAAATGTTATTAACAAAGCATAGGAGAAAATCTAACATGTAAAATTCATACTATTTCCACAAAGGCTATATAATAAATACAAAATGCTATTTGGATCTAAGCTACTCCCAAACCCCTCCTATTCCATAATAATCTTCTTTGTACAAATATATGAAATCTAAATTTGGTAGAATAAAATAAATTCATTATGACCATGGTTTCAGGAATGTTATTGACATATTCACTCACAACACAGGAGCCACCATTGCCTGTCTAACTCAGAATTGGAAGTAGTAATATTTTACTCTTGCTACTTTACATCTTTGCTCTATAGCTATTTGCGATAGAAATATGTGAGTAAAATAATGATTGATAAATAAACTGAGATTTTTAAGATTTCTAACCTTCTCTCCCCTCAACAAACTCAGCATTTTTGTGGCTAAAAGTCTAAAAGCAGCAACAAATATTCCCCCTTTCCCTCCATCTTGTCTTACCATCTGTGAAAGCCAATGAGCCCTGATCTGCCCAGTGCCAAAGATCTTTATTCGTCCCCTTGAGCCAGAAATCCAAGCCATGCTATTATATCAACTTCCCAAAAAATTTTTGCTTCCTAACTGGCCATTCCCAGCATTTGATTAAGTAATCCCTTTCTAAGGCATTTTAAATTGAGATTGAATCTACTATAATCATTCACTAACAAATATTTCATTAAGTTCAAATTTAAAATTCAGCAAACATTAAGCATAAAGCATACTCAAGCACTGTCAGCTGATAAAAATATAAAGACAAAAACAGCCAAGTATTTTATTAAAGTATTGATAGGCTTATCTGTAAAGCATTCAGTCTTCCAATAGCTCCCAAGCCTACATAATAAGTTATGGCATATTGGGATATCAGACTCAGCCTATAAGTTTCTATTTAGTAGTGAGAGGTACCATATCTCTCTGAATTTTTTATTGAACTTCTCTCTCTCCCAGTAAATTATGAACTCTGAGAAAATAAGAACTCTTGTCTTAACCTTTTGATCCTCTACCACCTAGCATGCTATAAACCTCCATATTTCTTGAATGAATAGCCTGCAGAATAATAACCAAACCTGTAATATAACAAGTCTTCAAAATAGAATAGTAGAATTTGCTTTGCCAAAATGATTACTCAAATATTTATAAAAATGGAAAAATGATTCCCTGCAAAACAACTTTTTTCAATCAACAAAGAAAAGTGAGCTGCTATAACATTCTTTGTGATAATTGCTGTATTTAGAAAATAATTGCTCAGGAGATGAAATTTAGCCTCCCAAGGATCCTACTTTTCTGTTGCTATCTTTCATCCCTTCCACCTTAGGCTTCCACTTGACTGTAATGCTCATGAAATGTTATAAATACACAGATGAATTAGACCACAGACTGTATAAATCCACAGATTAACTACTGTCATAATTTATATTTTTCAAAGTTTCAATCATTCAGATTTTATGACTTAATTTGGGATTTGATTACATGCTTTTAATCAGGGTATAAGTTTAAATTTTTTAAAATATTTAAGTGAAAAAGCTCTTCTCTTCAGCAAAGACTTGCTGATTCCAAATGAATTCTCCATAATTAAATCAGTAAGGAATCAATCCCATTGGGAAAGTGCTTACATCTGTTATCTCTCTCCTAGCTATGTTCAGGTACTGGCTGCTAGGCATGTAAAAGACCCTAGGGATCTTACAGGATGGCATTTCCCAGAGATCTTGTAGAGCAGAAAACTCCTATCTTAGAAAAAGAGTTCAAATGTTGACTAGAGACAAAAACTAAACAAAACGAATTCACATAATCTCTGCTCAGTTTTGTATATGGAGATGTGTTGATGTGTTGGGGGCAGGGTTGTGCTTATTAAAGTCAGAATTTAAAAATAAAAATTTTAAATGAATAAATTGACTCAAGGTTCCTTCCAGGTATAATAATGTTTGCTTCTTAAGAAACTGCTTCTGACTCACTTCCTTGTGATCCTCCTTCATTCTAATACTTAGAACCATAATACCTTTCATCTAACTTGCCTTATCATTCATTACCTAAGCATTAAACTTCACAAACACCCAGGGAAGTGAAAAAGGGATACAGAATTACTCCTTCCTCCACTAATGTAACCCAACTGTCTCCGGGATATATTGAGGTCATTGTGCCAAGGCCAACTGCCTACATGATAGCTTTGAATAGGACGCCTTGTTTATGTATGACTCAACTTTGTATTCCAGTTTATTCTTTCTTCTTAGTAACCATTCCACTCAAGGATAACTTGCGTTTTGTACCAAAAAGACAATATAATTTTAGATAGACTAGTATGGGTACCAAAAAAAATCTAAAAATTACCTGATCCAATCTTCATGTTGTTTTAAAACTGTTTCATTTTTATTTTTTTACACATGTTTATAATCTGTTCCACCTACAGCAACCTTTTCCTTGGCCATTTGAAAAATGAAGGAAGGGAGAGGGAAAAGAAGAGGAAGAGAGAGGGAAGAGAGAGAGAGAGAGAGAGAGAGAGAGAGAGAGAGAGAGCGCTTTCATCATAAACATATAGTCCAGCAAAATAAATTGTCCCATTGGTCATGCCAGAAAATGTGTATCTCAGCACATCCAGGAGAACATTGTACAATTGAACATAATGGACTTCTCCACTAGCAGCAATGCAAGGATCCAGAGCAAGACTGAGGGACTTATGAGAAAGAAAACTAGCCACATTCAGAGGAAGAACTGCGGGAAGAGAAACACAGAAGAAAAACTGCTTGAACACACGGGCTGATGGGGATACTATTGGGGATGTAGACACTAAACGATAACTCTAGTCCAACTATCAATAATATGGAATTAGGTCTTAATCAATGATACATGTAAAACCCAGTGGAAATGTGCATTGGTGGGGGTGGGGGTGGGGAGGTTGGGGGAGAGGGAAGAAACATGAAACATATAACTATGGGAAAATATTCAAAATTTAAATTTAAAAAAAAGAAAAGAAAATGTGTATCTCTCTGGCAGAAGGTTAAGTAGCAAGCTCTTCATTTTATAAGTTGGGAAACTGAGATCTGGAATCAGGAAATGATTAATCATGCAACTGTATTAGTGGTGAAATTCATTAAAAGTCAAGTCTTCTGATTCCTCAGAAGAATTCTGTATTCCAAGTATTAGAGTTAAGATGGATCACAAGGTTGAAGTGACAGACTAGGAACAAAGTCTCTTATGCCTCCAAGAAACTTCTTAAATTAATTTATTCATTTAAAATTTTATACTTCAATTCTGAATTTAATGAGCACCAAAAATAACCCAAACCTAACATATCTCCATATACAAACTGAAACATGAAAAGATTATATGAAACTATAAAACTTTATTAATTTAGTCTACTTTTTGTCTTCAGTCAACATTCAAACTCCTTTCTGAAGTATGGGTATTTTCTGCTCTTCAAGATCCCTAGGAAATATTACCCTATAAAATCCCTAGAGTCTCTTATGTACCTGGTAGCCATTACCTAAACATGGCAAAAATCTTTCAGATAATCTTTCTACTATACCATTCTGCCCTGCCTACTGGTGTGCTCTGTATCCTTACCCTCAGTCATATCAATCAGCTCTTCCCTAGAAAATAAGTTTGGAAACTTTGTCCTGAAAGTTGTTTGGGGCAAGCCCATCAAACATAAATTATGTCCTCAAAGATAAATAGCTTGCAAGGAGAACAAAGGTTAAAGGAAAACAAATAGGAGGAGAAAATCGAGAAATAGTACAATCTTGGCTAGGGTACACTTTTCCACTACAGCAGAGATGGCTGTTGGGGCTGATGAGTCCGAAGTGGCAAGCTTATTTCTGGCAGGATTGAAACACCTGCTCACACAGCTGTAATTAAAGAGAAACTTCGAAGCAGTGTATACTTCTAATCACATTCTAAATGGTTAAGAGTCATTTTAGGGCTGCCTTCTGATTAAATCCAGATGTTTACTTTTATTATCCCATCATTAAAAAAAAACGTAGAGGGAAAAGAACAACAGCTGTTATTCCTCCATGTATTCTTTCCATATGTAAATAAACAGTCTTAATGAGAGGACTGAGGAAATGAAATCCATTGTCTGCTCCTCTGCCACACTTATACTACTAACCTCTTGTTGCCTCCTTTAAAGAGTGGAGAGAACCTGTGAGGCCTGGTGTCAATCCTATGAACCTATACTGTGAATGAAAATCCAGTTTCAATCAAAGCCCCTGTTGCCTTTCCTAGGGCCTAAAGCTTCAATGAATAGGGCTGTTTAACTCACAAAGTGTCATGTGATTTTTCTTTTTCTTGCCTATTGTTTCCAGTGGTATTATTTAATCTAAAATTTGCCTGGCACCTTTATAGTTGAAAGAGAAGGAAGGAGCTAATCCCAGTGTTGCTTGTGTCCCATCAGTCACTGGCAAGAGGAATTGAGTAGTTAGCTCGAAGATGGGATTGGCACAAATTAGGAGAATCTTTAACATTAAAAATTACCTATCTTCCATTGGATTTCATGGATTATGGGAAACTTTTTATTCTCAAGTGCTGCCTGCAAATTCAGGAAGAAACAGTCATGATTCCCCCTGTTTCATAGATGGGTAAAATGAAATGGAAAATAATATAACTTTCCTAGAGTCACACTGTGAAACTGAAATGTCCTAACTTCATTTGGGGGAGGAATATCATTTAAAAGTGCAATGTCATAGAGCATTAATATCATAATTCACTTTGTAACCAGACATGTAGGAAGACATTCTCTAGATCTTGCTGGGTAAACTTTTAGCGTAGTCTTATAAACACCATTGGCTTTCTTTCCAGCTCTCATCTTCTGTTCATTTTAAGTGATGTGAACTGTGAAAATCTGATTTCCAGTAGCCAGTATCCAGGATGATCCCTCTCTGTGTAAGTTCTTGCAACTTTCTCTTCCCAGGAAATCAGCACACATTATATTAACTTAATGTCTCTGGTTAAATGAGGTAAATGTTTTTATTGTGCTTTTTGTCCAGAGATATTTTGAGAACTATGTTATATTTAATGCCAATGAATGGATGCAATAAATTATATACATATGCATATATGTAGATTTGGAGGAAAATATATATGTATATTTGTAAAATGTATACATTTGCTCAAGTATATATGTCTATATATAGTATAAATTTAAAGTATTTTAAAATACTTTTCTATTTTATAAATATTTAATACAATTTTTTAAATTCAAAAAATATATACACACATGTATGTGTATATAGTATAGAATTTAAAGTCCCTTCCATCATTCTGATCCTTCTAATAAAGTTTTGGAAAGCAGTATAGACTAACAGTAAAAGGTGTCCTAGATTTAAAGGTGGGAGGGACTTCACAGGTCATATAATCCATCCCCCTCATTTTGCAGGAAAAGACAAGGTCCTTAAGAGGTGTGCTGATTTGGCCAAAGTACACAGGTAGAAAGTGGCAGAGTCAAGACTTAAATACTGGTGCCTCTGACATCAAAGGCAATGTATATTCTCCACTGCACTATGCTGGAAGATCCAGGTTTTGCATCAGTCCTGCGATTTGGGAAGGTCACTCTGTACATAATTCTTCAGTTTCCCTACTCAAATTCCCCTGATCTTTTTCCAGGAAAGGGAAGTTTCTTCATAATGCACTCACAGATGTAACCAGAGAGAATAAGGACAGACAAAGTAAACAAACCATTACAAATTTCTATTTCAGCAGCTGTTTTTACCTCCTCTCATCCATTGCAACATTCTAGGAACAGCTAAGGAGCAGGCTGAATCACCTGTCCTTGCCATTTGCTCTCCCGTCTGCAGAACACCCAGAATTGGGGGAGTAAGATGCAGGAAAATTCCCTTGGTTGGGGTGTGAAGTCAGAAGAATGGAGAGAAGAGGGCACAACAATTACAGAACTACATGGATAAGCCATCCAAAGATCTTGAGCATGATATCTTCCTACCCAAAAAGGGGAAATAGACATGGAACCGTTCCTTAATGCCATCTCAGCCTTTCTTGCATACTAGCCAAACCTGCAAATTAATATAAGTAAAAATCAAGGTGTAGGGTGGTAATTTCCCATTCCCCTAAAACTGAACTCTCCCTCTCCAGCCTCTTGGGAGAGCATAAAAGCCAACCAATGAAGTATGTGATAAGAGCATTACCTCATCGACACAGCATCCCATTGGCTGAAATGTTCTTTGTAGAGCAAAGCATGTCAGTCATTTAACCCTTGCCTGAAAGAGATCCTAGAGAATCCTTTCCTCAAGGGCAAGCCCAACTCTCCACCTTCTTGCAGTAGGGGGCTGCAGATCATTTTTCATAAGAAGGAAGGGATATAGAGAAAATCAGGAATACCTTTGGTGCAGTCATCCCTTTCACAGAGAAAGCCTCACCATCAATTCATTCTAAGGATTTGGGACCAAAAATCCCTTGAAGCAGGTTAATAAATATGACTAAAGAAAGGTCTGGGGAAATGAAAGGGAAAGAGGGAGAAGAGGGAAGGAAGAAGGCAAAGGGGAAGCTTAATTCTTTTTTTTTCAAAACCCACAGTGAAAAATGATAGAACAAAACAGTAACTTTCCTGCAGATTAGCAATGAAAAAGCCTAGCTTTGTATATTTCTTTCTAGAGATTGCTTTCTTTTTTATTATTATTATTGTTATTATTATTATTATTAAAACACTATTATTAGTGTTTTGGAGTTATAATTTTATTAAAACCAATCACTAGCCAGAAGATTTGGAATTCATTTTTTTAAGCCTATGAATGGCAGATAATCAAAAGGGCTAGCCTGTGACTGGAATATAAAAGGGTTCCCCTAATAAATGAGCAAAGTAGCCAGTATTCCTAGTGTCAAAATCCCCTTGTTTGTTTCAATTAAGTCCAAAAGATTGTTTTAAATATGCTTCAGAAAATAAGCTATTTGCATTTGTGATTAAAGTCCAGAGGGAAAGAATATCTCTGAAGATTTCTTTGTTCCAGTCAGATATGGTGATTTATTGCTTAATAAATCCTCTGAACTAGCTGCCCTTGATGCTGATTGTGAGTGAGGGTCAGTTTCTAGCTCAAAGAACAAACCTTTGACTGCAGATATTGCCTTCCTATCTGTTGTAATCAGATGTTCTCTATGCGAGTTCAAAAACTCCAGAAGGAGTCTATTTTCTGCTAAGAAAATTAAAAACCTTTATACTTTACAGATCAGTGGGCTGATTTAGCTTTACCCCAAATCCAAAGTGGCATCTGGTTTGTACCTAGAACTATCTGTTGTGTCTTCTAATTACCTTTTTCTAGGAAGAATCTATCCCTAAAACCCATTAAACCAGATTCTGCAAAACAGAGAACTCCCAACAAGAATTTGGAAAAGACTAAAACCAGTTTCTTTCTAGAGAGAGTGCATGGGTCTCTGATTTGAGGGAAAACTCTGAAAAAGGTGAATAGTACAAGCTAAGGGGAAGGAGTACAAGGAGGGAGACCTAGGAAGTCATTCAGCATACCGATGTACCATTTACTCTGTCCTATATCAGCTTGGTCCCCATTTCAATTAACTTTAGCACAGTTCAGAGACTGAGATCTAAGCCTGTCTAGGTTGGTCAGATGATTAAGGATTTTAAAAGCAAAGGCCCATTCATGGGAATGTCATTCCCCCCCACAGACCATCCCCTACTTTTTCTACATTCTGTATAGATACTCTGATCTTTTCGAGACCATGATAAATATCAACCATGGAAAAGAAAGAAGTCATGGCTTAGCCCCATCTATGCTCAAAGTATATAATGTTTCAACCCAAATAACACTTGAGTTCCAGTGAAATCTCAAAACAGGACATAAAAGGACACCATATCCTTCAAGTAGTTACTATTTTATATCTTCTTTACCATCTAGCCATCCTGAAGGAAGGAGGTAAAATCTCCTGCCTGTTCTCTTTTCCTGCAACGTGGTTTCAGAGAAACTACGAATTCAGTTTCTCTTCTATGAAACACAAAACTGTTCATCAGACAAACATCTTTCCTCTTGCCCAAGTTCCCAGTCCCTGAAGAGCACATTCTACTGCCATTTTATAGAATTAGAAGCAGAAATCTAAAGCAACTTGTTGAGGAAGTCAATCAATACATGGGCATCCTGCCTTCTTTGGCTCTTCCATGATTAGATTTTGACCAGATGTCACCCAGAGCAAACACTGAAAAAAGGCAAGAATAGAAAAAAGGAAGAAACATATCAGATCAGTCAGTCATCTTGCCCCTGACAGGAGTAAGTTGAAAGATGAATGAACACTACCTGCAATAGTACCTAGTATAAAATGGAGCTTTTTAAAAAATATGTAGATTGAGTACACTTCTCTGATTGGATAAAATGAGGACAGATTCTGCAGTTGGGAAAAAATCCACATATTGAAAATTTAAGGTTCTTGCATAGTTTTTTGTTGACAGGGACTTAGTTTTTCATTTACTTTTCTTTCAGTAGTTGGGGAAGACAGAGACAATGATGAATAAACAAAATATTACAAGTCTTATTCCCATTTATTCAATAGTTTCCATGTTACACAAAGTACGACATGTTGTGCTGGGTGCAGGTGTGCATGGAATGGGTACAAAAATAATAAGATATAATCTCTGTCCTCAATATGTTTACAGTCTAGAAGAGGAAACAACAAATACACCACAAACTAAAAGGCGAGGAATGCATAAAAGAGAAGTGCCACCATCTCAAATGAGAAGATATGGATCCTTGAAATCATTTTGTATTGGGTAATATGGAAACTAGCAGTGGTATTATTCAGCTGATTCCATATGTGATAGGCCCTGGCTTTTGCTTAAGTTTCTATTTACCATGCTTCTCTTGACTCCAAAGATAAGATAAACCCTGTCCTTCCAATCACAAGTTCCTCCTAGTCCCCTGCCTTCTCTAGAGGTATCTTGCATAAGACTGACCCCCATGACTGGGATGTCACAAGGGCTTTGTTAGTACTTCCATTTGACCTTCTTTTAGAGTATAAACACTGCCCCCCTATAACCCTTTATCCTCAACTCAGCATATGAGATGGAGGTTCCAACTTCCACCTGTGCATTTCCCTGAGTATCTATGTGGTCAGCCATAAGCTCCCAAATCAATGAAGATGGTAGACTTAGGGTAAAGCATGGTTGATTGGTTTGTGGAGGTAAACCCTGGTTAATGGTTGCTTCCACTAGCCTAAGAGACTACCTAATATCTGCCCTCGTATACTTCCAATAAAACTCAGCTCATGACTTTACTATAAATTTCCTGTGTGGTCACTTCTTATACTTCACAATTCAGTTTGTCAAATTGTTGTTTGGTTTGTCCACCAGGCTGAATCATTTAGGTAAAAGTTACTAAATTGCAACATATTCAATGCTTATTCCAAATGTTCCATATATTCTTGTAACATGCAAATGACCGATTTGGCAATGGGGAAATTCCACAGAGTTACTTCCTGTCCCCCCACCCCACCCCAGATTGATTAGACAAAATTTACCAACAGTTTGTGAACCAACCTGTTATCCTATTAAGGACATTCTACAAGCACTGGATGAACTGTATTAAATGAGTGAAATCTCAGAGTTTAAAAAATCAACTAGTTATTGCTACAGCCTATAAAAAAAGCAGCTGCCCAGCCCCATAGTGAAGGCCTTCAGCTAGTGATGTCTGCCCATGGGAGGTCTGGCCTAGAATCCTGACCAATCCAAAACTGACTTCATCTTAAGAATCAAAAGAGCTGGAGTCTAGAATGACAATGATAGGAATTATCAACTGAAGACCACCCAAAAAAAGACCATCCCAAAAGAGAAAACACCACTCTACTCCCCAGTTTCTAAACCTACACATAAACTATTCTTATTGTACTGCCATAGCCCATCTTTGTAATACTGATAGTTATTTCTACAACAACTATTTTTACTTACATGGCTTTTTGGGTCTCTAATGCACATTTTTTGGTATTCAAAGGTGAGTTTATTAATTACTCTTACAAACCTAAGTAAAAATTAATGAAATAAGACATTTCAAGGGAAGAGAGAAAAGAGAAGTGGAAAAGGAAGAACAGAGGAAATGTCAAGGAGGTAATGTTTGAGTTCAGCCTTTAAAGGCTGGATAGGATGAATGGGGTAGTTGAAGGAATACAGGGGAGATGATATTCCCAAAAACACACAGAAGATGTTGTTCCAGCCCCCATCAACTGGATCACTTTCAGAGTTACTTGCTGGAAATAACTATCTTGTGAGTTGGAAGAGAAATCTATTTTTCAAACAAAATATGTGCTTTCCAATAAAGATTGCCCAGACAAGATTTGTTTTGACAGTTAAATGAGATAACAAACAAGAAAATATTTTGTAAGTAATGAAGTGCTATACATATGTAAGATGGCATTATGTTTATAGTTTATTATACTATATGTTTATAATATAATATCCCTATAACATGGCACTTTCTTTGATGTAGGCATGCCATGATAGA
Source organism: Gracilinanus agilis (assembly GCF_016433145.1). Classification (NCBI taxonomy): domain Eukaryota; kingdom Metazoa; phylum Chordata; class Mammalia; order Didelphimorphia; family Didelphidae; genus Gracilinanus; species Gracilinanus agilis. Next base: position 405,675,818 of record NC_058131.1, on the reverse strand, counting down.
TGGTCATGCGCCAGTGGATCCTGTGTCTGATAATCCATGCTCAAGTTCTTCAGAGAGACCTTAAGAGTATCCTCATATGTTTCTTCTGTCCTCTGTGTAAACACTTCCCTTGTGTGAGGTCTCCAGAAAATACTGTAAATTGATCACTACATAGTGATCTTATCTAGATCTTCTTCAAGTATCAAGGACAACAACCAATCAACCAACCAAGTATAATGTTAATTTGAAACTAACAGATAAAAGGTCTTTGTTATAATAATCAAATGATCAGCATATATCATCCCAGGGCAGAGTTCATGAGGAGGCTTCTTTATTTGTTCCTTCAATCAGCAAACATTTTTAAGTAACTGCTTCTCACCACTAAGCCCCAGCATCCAAAGGTAGAAACTAACCACTCTGTACCCTCAAGGAGCTAATATTCTTTTTTTATGAGTTCTTTATAAAGACTATTTTTTCCTTTATTCTTTGTATCTGGAGCATGTTATTGGGTTGGGGCTCAGTATTTCATTTTTCTTGATTATTTATTTATTTGTTTTGAAATCCTTGCCTTCTCTCTTATCATCAATTCTAAGACAGAAGAACAGCAAGGGCTAGGCACTTGAGATTAAATGACTTGCCCAGGGTCACAGAGCTAGGAAGTGTCTGTGAACCCAGGACCTCCTGACTCCAGGCTTGGTGCTTTATCCACTACTACTTATCTGTGCCCCTTTTTGGGTGGGAGTAAGAGGCAGTATTTGTTGATGATGGAAAGAACAATAGCTTGAGAATTAGGAGACCTTGGTTACCATCTCTGCTCTTCCTATCTTGGGCAAGTCAATTCCCTGCTCTGGGTCTCAGTCCCTTTCCTTACCTACAAAATGTAGGAGTTAAACTCACTTGCTAAGGTTTCTTTCTCCTCTAATGTTCTAAGATACCCTAGGCTCCAGACTCTTATTTCCCAATTTTCCTACAACAGTGGTGCCAAACCCAAATAGAAATAAATCCCTATGGGCTGCACATTGACTTAGAAAATCCCAGATTAATATTATCTGTGTTGTGTTTTGCTTTTTCTTATTTATTTTGTTAAACATTTCCCAATTATATTTCAATCTACTTTGGACTTCACTGGGGAGTTTTTCCAGCTGCTTGCAGGCCCTGAGTTGACACCTCTACCCTGCAAGATATCTTAATCTCCATATCACACTATTCATTCATACATTGGTCAGGGACTGTGCCCTATAAGTGCTGGGGACACAAAGACAAAGGTGAAAACAGTCTCTGCGCTCTAGAAGTTCACACTTTATTGGAGAGTACAGGTACTTTAATGCAGGATTTCTTGCATTTACAATACTACCCTAGGCAGTCCTGTCAGTTAGCAGAATGGAACTCTGGTCTGGCAGGTGCCATCCCAAGTGCCAACTGACAGTTGGGCTGTGACTATATAAGGCCCTGCAAACCCAACCTTGGAGTTCTGTTTTCTTTGACTTCACCCAGACACCCAGCTACCCCTGATCTTCCCCTTGGGGACCCCAGGAGGGATTGAAGGGAGGTGGGTTGTGGAACATGTTTAGAGTAGCCTAGTGGTTAGAGAAACCGCTAGATCAACTCAACAACTTTTTCTGCTTAGCTGGTAAATCAAACAACATCAGGCCAGTGTCAAGTTATCTCTAGCTGAGGGCTGGTTCCCTGAGCCTGACCTGACCTTCCAGTCCATTGCGAATACTTGGCAGTTGCCCCTAGCAACAGCTTAACAAGACCTTAAACCCTCTTACCTCAGTTTTCCCTTTCCAGTTTAAATAAATCCTTTAGCCTACATCTGTGAGTCCCTGTGATTCCTTCAACTTCACCAAGGCTAAGGGGACTAAGGAGAGGAGAGAATATTGAGGAATTGAGGTTACTGTGAAGTGGAAGCTAAGCCTCCATTGTAGCCAGGAAGTAGAGTCCCATTTCCTACTGGGTTCTGCTCTCACCCAATAGGAAGGCAGTTACTTCAGCAGGGAGGGGCCACCCACTCAACACCTTAAAGGAGCCTACAGCTGGCATCGGAGAATCACTGGGCACCTCGGCTGAGGTTGCTCATTCTCTGTTATCAACTAACTCCAAAATCTCCTGCAAGTTTAGTTACCAGCTCCCAGGCCCCTGGTGACTCATCATCATATCAACCATTGTCATATCATCATCATCATCATCATATCAACATCATATTATTCATTACATTATTATCCATTACAGTACACTGGAAACTAAACACAAAATAGAAAAGTAATAATCTCTTGGAGTCAAAAATTAGTAGATGGGAGGAGAGATAAGAAATTTTGTGGCATTTAAAACAAGCTTTGAAGGAAGCTTGGGCTTCCTCTCCAAGGCAGAGGTGAAAAGGATACCCTATGGGGGCATCTGGCTCAGTGGATTGAGAGTCAGGCCTAGAGACAGGAGGTCCTAGGTTCAAATCTGGCCTCAGACACTTCCCAGCTGTGTGACCCTGAGCAAGTCACTTGACCCCTATTGCCCACCCTTACCATTCTTCCACCTAGGAGCCAATACACAGAAGTTAAGGGTTTAAAAAATAAATTAATTTAAAAAAAAAAGAAAAGGATATCTTATAATGGAGGATAGCCTGCACAAAGGCATAGAGAGATGCATCATGATGTGAAGTGACAAACAGGATGAGTTCAGAAAAACTTGGAAAGACTTACATGAACTGATGCAAAGTGAAGTGAGCAGAACCAGCAGAACAATGTATATATGTACAGTAAAAGAAATAATATATGATGAATAAAATGCTATCCACAGCCAAAGAAAGAACTGTTGGAATTTGCAAATCAAAAAAGTACGCTATCTTCCATTTTCTTTCCTTTATGAATTTTTTATTGTATGTGTGATACATATGTTCTGTCACAGCATGACCAATATGGAAATCTGTATTGCGTGACAGCACTGTTATAATCTACATCAGATTATTTACCACCTTGAGGAAGGAGAAAGAAAATCTGAATGCTAAAATGCCAGTAAACGATTGTCAAAAATAGTTTCTACACGTAACTGAAAATTAATTAATGAATTAAGAAAAAAAAAACAAAGGAATAGAGAGAGAATGTCATGTACAGGAAACAAGTAGGTAGTTTATCTGAACCATAGAGTGTACAAAGGAAAGTTATAGCATATCAGCCTGGAAAGGAAGGTTGAAGCCATAAAGTGAAGGGCTTCAAAATTTAAGTAGTTTGCATTTTTAATTACAGGAGCAAGGAGGAATTACTATAACCTGAATAAGAGAGTGATCGGTTTTGTGCTTCAATGGCTTTGTGGAAGATAGATCAAAGAGAGGATGCAAGAGGACAAATTGGGAGGCTGTTGAAATAGTCCAGGTAAGAAATGTGAAGGCCTATCTGAATAAGCACGGTAGACAGTTCTGCAATTGGAAAGGAGGGGAGCAGATGCAAGACATTATAGAGCCAAAATTGGTAGGTTTTGGCAACTGATAGGATATGAGGGAAGAGTCAAAATTGATTTCAGATTCTGACACAAGGTGATAGGGAGGAGAACTCATTCAACAGAAATAGAGAGGTCAGTATATTGGAATACTATTGTGTATAAGAAATGACAGGCAAGAGGGTTTCAGAAAAATCTGGGAAGACTTAATATGAACTGATGAAGAATGAAGTAATTAGAGCCAAAATTACATTGTACACAGTAACAGCAATATTGTATAATCAACTGTGAATGGTTCAACTATTCTCTGCAATGAGACAAAGACAATTTCGAAGGACTTATGGTGAAAAAAAGCTATCCACCTCTAGAAAAAAGAATGGATGGAGTTTGAATGCAAATCAAAGCATACTTTTTAATTTAAAAAATTTTCTTGGATTTTTTTTCAGTCTATGCTTTCTCAAAATGGCTAATATGGACATGTTTTGCATGACTGCACGTATATAATCTATATCAAACTGCTTGACTTCTCAAAGATGGGAGAGGGGAGGGAGGGAGAAAATTTGGGACTCAGATTTTTTTTGTCTTTTAAATTAAAAAATATTTTAACAAATTTCCACATAAGTTTTCCAGTTATATAATCCAAATTATCTTCCTCCTTCCTCCCAGACTGGCAAGCAATTTAATCTAGGTTATACATGTATTATCACACAAAACTTGTTTCTATATTATTCATTTTTTAAGAGAATAATCTTGAAAAACCAAAACCCTAAAACATATACCCAAATAAACAAATAATAAATCATATATTTCTATCTGCATTCTTATTCCAACAGGAATCAAATTTTTTAAATGAATGTTAAAATTTTTTTACATATAAACTTTTTAAAGTATAAACATTTAAAGAGAAAAAAAGAAATAGAGAAATCAGGAGGAGCAAAAGGGTTGGGGGTGGAGGTGGAGTGAGGAAATAAGTTCTGTTTGGGACACATATCAAAAATGAGTGCCTCTCCAAATTTGACTTGGTATCAGACTACAGGAGAGACTGGGGCTGAATATATGCATTTGAGAATCATCCTCATAGAGATGGTCACCTTAGACTCATAGGAGCTAATGAGATCACTAAGAAAGAGAGAGTAATAAGGCAACATTTGTCACATTGTGGTCCTGAGACACATGTAATAGGGCTACTTACATGACACATAGTAATTGAACAGAGAGCAAAACTGAAACCCCTCTGATGTAATCCATGAAGTCCTTATCTAACTATACTCAGAGTAGAAAGTGAAAAGTACATCTAGCTGGAAATTTCAAGGATGATGGTAGGCAATTGTCACAAAAACTTTCAAATCAACTTTAGTGAATTTTACAGACAAGAAGATGAGAATCATTTAGTGACATTCGTGGGACAGAATTAAATGATTGAGAAGAAAATGAAAATCACTTTCTAATCATCTCTGGGATTGCTGTTAATATTAAAACAGCAGAGATTTCCAGGGTTTCATTTCCAGAAAGAGGCCCTAAAGAGAAGCCAAGTTTCTCATTTCACTCTTTATTATTGGTGTAGGTGTTTCCATTTTTTTAAAATTAACTGGCTCATCATTTCTTATAGCACAGTACTATTCCATCATAATCATACACCACAATTAGTTTAACCATTACCCAATTGAGAGACATTGCCTCAATTTCCAGTTCTTTGACACCAGAAAGAAAACTGCTATAAATATTTTGGAATATATGGGTTCTTTTCCATTTTTCCCTGATCTCCTTGGGAAATAGAGTCTAAGGGTATACACAGTTTTAGAACTCTCTGGGAATAATTCCAAATTGCTCCCCAAAATAGTTAGATCAGTTCACAGTTCCACCAACAGTGTATTAATGTCTCCATTTTTCCATATTCCCTCCAGCATTTGTCATTTTGTCCTTTTATAATTTTGGCCAAACTGACAGGAGTGAGATATCTCAGAATTGTTTTGATTTCCATTTCTCTAATCAGTAATGATTTGGAGCATTTTTTCATATACTTATATATGGCTTTGATTTCTACATCCAAAAAAGTGTCTATTCATACATTTTGGCCATTTATCAGTTGGGGAAGTGATTTTCAAAATAAAACCTTGGGGAAAAAAACATTGCAGAGAGGTCAAGAAGGTTGAAAAGTGAGAAAAGGTCATCAGATCAATTGTTCAACCTTGAAACAAGCAGTTTCATTTAAATAATAAGACTGGAATCTAGATAACAAAAGAGTGAGAGGAGAGGAAGCTGAGACAAAGGATACAGGAAATCATTTTAGTACTTCGGCTGCGAAAGAAAGATATACAGTGATCCCTCACCTATCACAGGATTTACGTTCCAGAGACCCCTGAAATAGGTGAAAATCCTTGAAGTAGTGGCATTATATTTATTTTATTATATGTATATAAAGGCTTTATAAACCCTTCCCACTCTCCTATAAACCTTTTCCACACTCTTATTATTATTATTATAGTCACTGAGCCAATCAGCACCCAGAATACAGAACACAGGGCTGTGGTTGATTACCTTCATTCCATCAGCCAATAGTGTGCCTTGACAAGTGTAACTCCATGATACAGAATTAAATTTAAAAAAAAATAACAACAATATAGTGAAGCCATGATAAGTAAACTGCAATATAGGGAGGGATGACTGTATGTAGGTTAGCTTTCAGGAATGGAAAGATCAAGTGAAAGGGGGGGACATATGGGCATGTCTGAAAGCAGGAGGGAAGTAGTAGAAGCTGAAAATTAGTGAGAGACACAGAGATAGATGGATATAAGGGCACAGACACAGAAAGAGACAGAATGAATGGAACAGCCCCTACAAAAGAAAGAATCAAGAACACAAATAGAGTGGTCATCAAAGAGAGTTAGGAATAATGTTGAGGTGATTTGAAAGGAGAGTTTGGAGAGAAGAGGGAACTTATGAAGGAAGTCCAATTTTCCCAGCTAGGATGAGAGAAGATCCTCTACTGACCTTTAATATATCTCTTTCCAACACATCTCATATCCAATTAATTACTAAGTTCCATTCATTCCATATCCACATCTGGGACATTCAGCCAACCCCTCCTCTCTACTTCCCCTGACACCATCCTAGTAAGACCCTTTACCATGTCTCTAGAAAAATGAGACCTTCTCCTGCCCACATTCCTTGTCCTCCTCCAAACCATTATTCATGCCATTGCTAAATAATAAATCTCATCCTGTATATACATGTGGTCTTGTCACTCTTCTACTAAAAAATGTTCAATAAATAGTTCCTTGCTGACTATCAAATAAGTTCAAATGTCTTTGCCTAGCATTCACAACCCTTCACAAAATGGTCTTTTTCTTATCTAATATTATTCATCTGCAGAAACTTTGTGCCTCGGCAAACTTGTTGACTTGCTGTCCCTTCCAGCTCTGAATCTATATACCTATTTCTCCCTCTTCCTACAGGACATTCCATCTCCCACCTATCTCCATACCTTTGAACAGCCAATCTTAGACTGCTCCTCATCATCACTTCTTGCCTTTTGAAATCCATAGCTTCCCTCAAAGCTCAATTCAAATCTACTTCCTTTACAAAATCTTTTCTGGTTTCCCCAGTCATTAATAACCTTTCCTTACACCCCAAATTACTTCACATTTTTTGAATACTTTACAGTTATCTATTTGTGGATATATGCTAACAATGATTAACTATATTAAAGCAGTTATCTACTTAGGTCAAACCTTAAAATTTATACTAAAATAATCATATAAACACTACTAAATTCATAAGGAGTTAAATTATATCAATTCACTTATGTCGACACTATTTAACTGTCTTGGAATTACAATTATGATTATCTAAAGACAATTACTAACATTAAAATCTAATCTTTTTGACAGTTCTTATTACAGGGGGGAAAGAAGGAAAAAATATGAGTAAACAACATAAAAAGAAAAAAGAAACTACAATCGATAGCTTCTATCCAGAAATTAAACAAAGAGCAAATAGATCAGAAGAAGATCAAGGAACACGAAGGAAAAAAAAAAACACAAATTCTAGTGAAATGGACACAGGCTTTGGAAGAACTCAAAATTCAATTAACTCAAGAACTCAAAAAACAATCAACAGAGGCTGAAGACAATTTGGAAAGGAAAATACATGAAATTAAACAAGAAAACAGCGTCTTGAAAGCCAAAACTGACCAGCTTGAAAACAAGGCAAAGAAAGTGAAAGATGGCCCACAAAGAAAATCAGACCAGAAGAAGGATGATCAAAAAGCCAAGGAAGAAATTCAGTCTTTAAAAATCAGAATCCAACAACTAGAAGCAAATGACTTCACAAGACAGCAAGAATATATAAAACAAAATCAAAAGAATGAAAAAATTGAGGAAAACATGAAACACCTCAATGATACAACCACAGACCTTGAAAATAGATCCAGGAGAGACAATTTGAGAATTATTGGACTACCAGAAGATCATGACAAAAGGAAAAGTCTGGACAGCATCATACAGGAAATTATCCAAAAAAACTGACCTGAATACTTAGGAATCTATCTACCAAAACAAACACAACAATTATATGAAAACAACTACAAAACACTTTCCAAACAAATAAAACTAGATCTAAACAATTGGAAAAACATTGATTGTTCATGGGTAGGATGAGCTAACATAATAAAAATGACCATTCTACCCAAATTAATTTACCTATTTAGCGCCATACCTAGCAAACTACCAAAAAACTTTTTTACTGAATTAGGAAAAACTATAACAAACTTCATTTGGAATAACAAAAGATCAAGAATATCAAGGGAAATAATGAAAAAAAATGTGAAGGAAGGGGGCCTAGCAGTACCAGATATTAAACTATACTATAAAACAGCAGTCATCAAAACAATATGGTACTGGCTAAGAGACAGAACGGAGGATCAGTGGAATAGACTTGGGGTAAGTGACATCAGCAAGACAGTGTGTGATAAACCCAAAGAGCCCAACTTTTGGGACATGAATCCACTATTTGACAAAAACTGCTGGGAAATTTGGAAAACAATATGGGAGACATTGGGTTTAGATCAACATCTCACACCCTACACCAAGATAAATTCAGAATAGGTGAATGACTTGAATATAAAGAGGGAAACTATAAATAAGTTAAGTGAACACAGAATAGTATACTTGTCAGATCTCTGGGAAAGGAAAGATTTTAAAACCAAGCAAGAGTTAGAGAAAATTACAAAATGCAAAATAAATGGTTTTGATTATATTAAACTAAAAAGCTTTTGTACAAACCAAAACAATGCAGCCAAAATCAGAAGGGAAACAACAAACTGGGAAAAAATCTTTATAACAAAAAACTCTGGGGGCAGCTGGGTAGCTCAGTGGAGTGAGAGTCAGGCCTAGAGACAGGAGGTCCTAGGTTCAAATCCCGACCTCAGCCACTTCCCAGCTGTGTGACCCTGGGCAAGTCACTTGACCCCCATTGCCCACCCTTACCAATCTTCCACCTATGAGACAATACACCGAAGTACAAGGGTTTAAAAAAAAATTTAAAAAAAAAAAAACTCTGACAAGGGTCTAATTACTCAAATATACAAGGAGTTAAATCAATTGAATAAAAAATCAAGCCATTCCCCAATTGACAAATGGGCAAGAGACATGAACAGGCAATTTTCAAATAAAGAAATCAAAAGTATCAATAAGCACATGAGAAAGTTTTCTAAATCTCTAATAATTAGAGAAATGCAAATCAAAACAGCTCTGAGGTATCACCTCACACCTAGCAGATTGGCTAAAATGAAAGAAGGGGAGAGTAATGAATGCTGGAGGGGATGTGGCAAAATTGGGACATTAATGCATTGCTGGTGGAGTTGTGAACTGATCCAACCATTCTGGATGGCAATTTGGAACTATGCCCAAAGGGCTATAAAAGAATGCCTGCCCTTTGATCCAGCCATACTGTTGTTGGGTTTGTACCCCCAAAGAGATGATAGATAAACAGACTTGTACAAAAATATTTATAGCTATGCTTTTTGTGGTGGCAAAAAATTGGAAAATAAGGGTATGTCCTTCAATTGGGGAATGGCTGAACAAATTGGGTATATGCTGGTGATGGAATACTATTGTGCTCAAATGAATAATAAACTGGAGGAATTCCATGTGAACTGGAAAGACCTCCAGGAATTGATACAGAGCGAAAGGAGCAGAGCCAGAAGAACATTGTACACAGAGACTGATATACTATGGTAAAATAGAATGTAATGGACTTCTGTACTAGCAAAACTAACTATATTCTTGCAGAAGAAAGTGTGGTCATTTAATAAAATGGAACACTTTTAAGCACTCATTAAGGAAAAAAACAGACTTAAACAGAGAATTTGCTGCCCTAACACAGAACTCAAAAGAATCACCAAAAGGTAATTAAGAGAAGGGGGAAAAAAACACCATAACCTTTTCTTTAAGGGACACAATAAGTTCAAATGATTTGAATCCCTATAAGAAAAGATGATATTGGTAACTCTGAAAAAGTATTATTATCATCAGAGTAGCTAGAAGAAGTATACTTAGAGGGAATAGTGACAAACTGTATAGGATGAAATGTCAAGATATAGATATATTTATATATGTATGTATAAATATATATAAAACTAGAGGTAAAAAAGAAGAAGAAGATAATATTAAGAGAAATGTGAAAAGAGAGAAAATGGAGCAAATTTGTATTCCATAAAGAATACGGGGGGCGGGGGACAGGGTAGAAGACCAATACACTGGAAGGGTAAAGAGGTTGAAGAGAGGAAATACTTAATTCTTTTTTTAAAACCCTTAACTTCTGTGTATTGGCTCTTTGGTGGACCTAGGACCTTCCTATCTCTAGGCCTGACTCTCAATCCACTGAGCTACCCAGCTGCCCCCGAAATACTTAATTCTTAAGTGCATTGAAATTAACTTAAAGAGGGAAAAACAATCAGATCCATTGGGGCAGAGAATTGATTCACACCCTATGGAGAAGTAGAAGGGTAACAAACAGACTGGTGAGGAGGGAAGCAATACTAGGGAGGGAGAGGGCAGGGGGGTAGCTTAAAAAGACCCTCAAGAGTAATAAGAAGGGAATGAGAAGGGATGGGGGAGAAAGGGAAGTACAATAAGGGAGGGGACTAGGAGGACTGAATAAAAACAAAACACTGGTATAGGAGGAAATAGTGAAAGAAGAAAGGGCAGTTCAAGTAGAGGGAATCAAAATGTTGGGGAATACACAGTTGATAATTATAACTCTGAATGTGAATGGGATGAACTCGCCCATAAAACTGAAGCAAAGAGCAGAGTGGATTAGAAATCAAAATCCTACCATATGTTGTCTACAAGAAATACATGAGGTAGGTAGACATACATAGAGTAAAAATAAAAGGCTGGAGCAAAATCTATTGGGCTTCAACTGAGAAAAAGAAGGCAGGAGTTGCGATCATGATATCTGACAAAGCCAAAGTAAAAATAGATCTGGTTGAAAGAGATAGGGAAGGTAATTACATCCTGATAAAAGGTAGTATAGACAATGAAGAAATAGCAGTACTCTACATGTATGCACCAAATGGTATAGCATCTAAATTTCTAAAGGAGAAATTGGCAGAGCTCAAGGAGGAAATAGATAGTAAAACAATACTAATGGGAGACCTGAACCTTTCTCTATCAGATCTAGATAAATCAACCAAAAAATAAATAAGAAAGGTAAGAGAGGTGAATGATATTCTAGAAAAATTAGAATTAATAGATATGTGGAGAAAAAAAATAGGGACAAAAAGGAATATATCTTCTTTTCAGCAGCACGTGATAAATTCACAAAGATTGACCATGTACTAGGGCATAGAAACATGGCAAACAAATGCAAAAGTGCAGAAATAATAAATGCAACCTTTTCAGATCATGATGCAATAAAAATATTAATTAGTAAGGGCACATGCATAGGCAAATCAAAAGCTATTTGGAAGCTAAATAATATAATTCTCCAAAATCAGCTAGTTAAAGAACAAATCATAAAAACAATTAACAATTTCATAAAAGAGAATGACAATGATAAGACATCCTACCAAAATCTGTGGGATGCAGCCAAAGCAGTACTTGGGGAAATTTATATCTTTGAGTGCATATATTAACAAATTAGGGAGGGCAAAGATCAATGAATTGGGCGTGCAAATCAAAAACTAGAAAGTGAACAAATTAAAAATCCCCAGATGAAAACTAAATCAGAGATCATAAAAATTAAAGTAGAAATTAATAAAATTGAAAGTAAAAGAACTATTGAATTAATAAATAAGACCAGAAGCTGGTACTTTGAAAAAACAAATAAAATAGACAAAGTACTGGGCAATCTAATTAAAAAAAGGAAAGAAGAAAACCAAATTAACAGTATCAAAGATGAAAAGGGAGACCTCACCTCTAATGAAGAGGAAATTAAGGCCATCATTAAAAAATATTTTGTCCAATTATATAGCAATAAATATAGCAACCTAGGTGATATGTATGTATATTTACAAAAATATAAATTGCCTAGATTAACAGCAGAAGAAATAGAATACTTAAATAATGCCATATCAGAAAAAGAAATTGAACAAATCATCAAATAACTCCCTAAGAAAAAATCCCCAGGACCAGATGGATTCACAAGTTAATTCTATCAAACATTCAAAGAACAACTAATCCCAATACTATACAAATTATTTGACATAATAAGCAAGGAAGGAGTTCTACCAAATTCCTTTTATGACACAAATATGGTACTGATCCCAAAGCCAGGTAGATAAAAATCAGAGAAAGAAAACTACAGACCAATCTCCTTAATGAACATAGATGCAAAAATCTTAAATAGAATACTAGCAAAAAAGACTCCAGCAAGTGATCACTAGGGTTATTCATTATGATCAGGTGGGATTTATACCAGGAATGCAAGGATGGTTCAATGTTAGGAAAACCATCCACTTAATTGACCATATCAACAAGCTAACAGACAAAAATCATGTGATTATCTCAATAGATGCTGAAAAAGCCTTTGACAAAATGCAACATCCATTCCGACTAAAAACACTAGAAAGTATAGGAATAGAAGGGCCTTTCCTAAAAATAATAATAAACAATATATATATAAAACCATCAAGAAGCATCGTCTGCAATGGGGGCAAATTAGAAGCCTTCCCAATAAGATCAGGAGTGAAACAAGAATGCCCATTGTCACCTCTATTGTTTAACATTGTACTAGAAACACTAGCACTAGCAATTAGAGAGGAAAAAGAAATTGAAGGTATTAAAATAGGCAATGAGGAGACCAAGCTATCACTCTTTGCAGATGATATGATGGTCTACTTGAAAAATCCTAGAGAATCAACTAAAAAGCTAGTGGAAATAATCAACAACTTTAGCAAAATTGCAGGGTACAAAATAAATGCACATAAATCATCAGCATTTCTATATATTTCTGACACATCTCAGCAGCAAGAGTTAGAAAGAGAAATACCTTTTAAAATCACCCTATACCAGTGATGGGCAAATTTTTTAAAGAGGGGGACAAAGGAAAGGAAATGCTCATCTGTCAGTCTGTTTCTAAGGCAACTCTTTCCAAGTTTCATTGTATTGTATCCTACTCATTGTATTCATCAGATTAGGAATAATGTCACTCAGCTGGATAGAACATTTCAGGGGGCCTCATCTGGCTTGCAGGCTGTAGTTTGCCCATCCCTGCCCTAGACAATATAAAGTACTTAGGAATCTATCTACCAAAACAAATGCAGGAATTATATGAACACAACTACAAAATACCTTCCAAACACTTAAAACTAGCTAAACAATTGGAAAAACATTGATTGCTCATGGGTAGGATGAGCTAACATAATAAAAATGACCATTCTACCCAAATTAATTTTCTTATTTAGTTCCATATCTATCAAACTACCAAGAAGCTTTTTTACTGAATGAGAAAAAAACTATAACAAAGTTCATTTGAAGAACAAAGGATCAAGAATATCAAAGGAAATAATGAAAAAAATGTGAAGGAAGGTGGCCTAGCAGTACCAGATCTTAAACTGTACTATAAAGCAGTGGTCATCAAAACAATATGGTACTGGCTAAGAGACAGAAGGGAGGATCAGTGGAATAGACTTGAGGTAAGTGATGTCAGCAAGACAGTCTATGATAAACCCAAGGGGCCCAGCTTTGGGGACAAAAACCCACTATTTGACAAAAACTGCTGGGAAAATTGGAAAACAATATGGGAGAAATTAGGTTTAAACAAACATCTTATACCCTACACCAAGATAAATTCAGAATGGGTGAATGACTTGAATATAAAGAAGGAAACTATAAGTAAATTAGGCGAACACAGAATAGTATACTTGTCAGATCTTTAGGAAAGGTAAAATTTTAAAACCAAGCAAGAGTTAGAAAAAATTACAAAATGTAAAATAAATAATTTTGATTACATCAAATTAAAAAGGTTTTCTACAAACAAAACCAATGCAATCAAAATCAGAAGGGAATCAACAAATTGGGGGAAAATCTTTATAACAAAAAACTCTGACAAAGGTCTAATTACTCAAATATATAAGGAGCTAAATCTATCATACAAAAAATCAAGCCATTCCTCAACTGATAACTGGGCAAAGGATGTGAATAGGCAATTTTCAGATAAAGAAATCAAAACTATCAATAAGCACATGAGAAAGTGTTCTAAATCTTTTATAATTAGAGAAATGCAAATCAAAACAACTCTGAGGTACCACCTCAGGTACAAACCTAGCAGATTGGCTAACATGACAGCAAAGGAAAAGTGGTGAATGTTGGAGGGGATGTGGCAAAATTGGGAAATTAATGCATTGCTGGTGGAGTTGTGAATTGATCCAACCAATCTGGATGGCAATTTAGAACTATGCCCAAAGGGCTTTAAAAGACTGCCTGCCCTTTGATCCAGCCATACCACTGCTGGGTTTATAGCCCAAAGAGATCATATAGCTGAGCTCTTTGTGGTGGTAAAAAACTGGAAAACAAGGGTATGCCCTTCAATTGGAGAATGGCTGAACAAATTGTGGTATATGCTGGTGATGGAATACTATTTTGCTCAAAGGAATGATGAACTGGAGGAATTCCATGTGAACTGGAATGACTTCTAGGAAGTGATGCAGAGTGAAAGGAGCAGAACCAGGAGAATGTTGTACATAGAGACATACACTGTGGTATAATCAAATGTAATAGACTTCTCTACTAGCAGCAATGCAATGATCCAGGACAATTCTGAGAGTCTTATGAAAAAGAACACTATTCACATTCAGAGGAAGAACTGTGGGAGCAGAAACACAGAAGAAAAACAACTGCTTGATCACATGGGTCCATGGGGATATGATTAGGTATGTAGACTAAATGATCCCCCTACTGCAAATATCAATAGTATGGAAATAGGTCTTAATCAAAGACACATGTAAAACCCAGTGGAATTATGTATCAGCTATGGGAGGTGGGAAGGGGCAAGGGAGGGAAAGAGCATGAATCTTGTAACCATGGAAAAATACTCTAAATTAATTAATTAAATAAAAATGTCCAAAAATGAAATAAAATAAAATGGCAACCACATTTCAAATAAGACACTTCTAAAGTTCATTTAATATTGTGTAACTCAATTCCCTAAGCTTGCCTCTTAAAAGACATGGGGAAAATTCTGAGGGATTTATGGAAAAGAACACTATCCACATTCAGAGGAAGAATTATAGGAGTGGAAACAGAAGAAAAACAACTACTTGAACACATGGGTTGATGCAGACATGATTTGGGATGCAGACTCTAAATGACCACCCCAGTGAAATTATCAATAATATGGAAATAGGTCTTGATCAACAACATATGTAAAAACCAGTGGGGAATGCACTTCGCCTATGGGGGTTGGGGAGTGGGAGGGTGGAATGGGTGGAGGGGAGAGTAAGAACATGAATCATGGAACCATGGGAAATTTTTCTAAAAATAAAATTTTAAAAAACAAATGAATGGGGGCAGCTGGGTAGCTCAGTGGAGTGAGAGTCAGGCCTAGAGACAGGAGGTCCTAGGTTCAAACCCAGCTTCAGCCACTTCCCAGCTGTGTGACCCTGGGCAAGTCACTTGACCCCCATGCCCACCCTTACCAATCTTCCCCCTATGAGACAATACACCAAAGTACAAGGGTTAAAAAAAAATGAATAAAATCTAATTCTTATATGAGGGAGTAGGGGATTTCTCATTCACAGAGTATTGGTTCTTTGAGAGCAGAGACATTTTTTATCTTTGTCCTCATATCTCCAGCACCTAACTAAAGGGTCTTGAATAGAAAGACCTTTTAAAATTTTGTTTTTAATTGACTATTAATTAAACTATTACAAATTAATTGACTATTTGTATTAAATTGACTACTCTGCTCCCTGTAACACTTTTTGTGTTTCCTACCTCCAAGTCTTTTCTCACCCTGCTCCCCATGGATAGAATGTCCTCTTTTCCCAGTCACTTGTTGAGTTTTTATCCTTACCTCAAAGCTCAGCTCAAAAGCTGTTATCCCTAATCATTGCTAGTAATGACTTTCCCCCTCCAATATCATATGATTTTTTGATTTATAGCACTTTGATTTATGTATTATGTAATTTTGTGTCTTAATTATGTGTTCTAGAGCTAAAGGGGAATAATATGATGAAGGGCAAAACACAGTTAGTAATCATAATACTAAATGTGAATGGGATGAACTTACTCATAATATGGAGGCAGCTAGCAGTGTGGGTTAAAAACCAGAATCCTACTCTATGTTATTTATAAGAAACACATTTGAGGCAGAGTGACACACACAGATTAAAGGTAAAAGGCTGGAGCAGAATTTATTATGCGTGATCTAAAGTAAAAAAAGCAGGAGTAGCAATCATGATACCAGACAAAGCTAAAATGGAAATTGATCTGATTAAAAGAGATAAGGAAAGCAATTATATTTTGCTAAAAGGTACTATAAATAATGAAGTAATATCATTACTAACCATTTATATACCAAATGGTATAGCATGTAGATTTCTAAAGGAGAAATTAAAGGAGCTTAAGGAGGAAATATGTAGTAAGATCATACTAGTGGGGGATCTCAATCTTCCCCTTTCAGAACTAGATAAATTGAACCAAAAAATGAATAAGAAAGAAGTAAAGGAAGTGAATGAAATGTTAGAAAAATTAGAGTTAATAGTTATCTGGAGAAAATTGAACAGGGATAAAAAGGAATATGCCTTCATCTCAGCAATACATATACATATACAAAGATCAACCATGTATTAGGGCATAGAAACATTGCAAATAAATGCAAAAAAGCAGAAATAACAAATGCAACTTTTTCAGATTATAATGCTATAAAAATTATAATTAGTAAGGGATCATGGAAAGGAAATTTAACATTAATTGGAAACTAAATAATCTAATTCTTCAAAACTGTGGGTCAAAAAACAAATCATATAAACAATTATGGACTTCATTAAAGAGAATGACAATGAGAAGACAACATATCAAAATCTATCGAATATAGCCAAAGAAATACTCAGGGGAAAATTTAGAACTCTGAGTGCCTATATCAATCATGTGTTCTATACCTCTAGTGGTATAGACCATGTGGACCATGTCACATTAAAACTTTTCACTCTACCTCCCTTAATTAGGCAATATTCTGCCCACAGCAGACATTTAGCAAATGTTAATTAAATAAGTGGAGTTGGAGAAATAAAGAAATGTACAATTGGTTCCCTTACCCCTTTGCCTTATATCAAGTATAATTTTCTTAGACTGTAGTTCCCCTCAAATGAAATGGGACAAGGGAGGCTGAAAGTTGATAATTTCTCCAATTCTCAGGCAGAAACCTATAAAATAGATTCAGCTGGAGGGCTCTTCCCCCCTCCCACACTCAGTTAAGATCACAGAGGAACTTTTCTTACCAGTCATTACTGAATCTATTTGCTCCATGCTCCTGCTTTGGAGGATGTTCCAAACTCACTTACCTCAGGCCCACAGGATTGAGCAGTCTGATCTCAACTCTACATCAGCACTTTCAATTCTTGGTGGGATAACCTTGACAACAAATAATAAAGCTCCTCCAACCCACACACACACCACTCGATTTCACCTGGGCCTCAGATGTAGCATCTCCTACTTAAATCACATTTTCTTTTAGAATTTAAGTCCATTCTCCTACCCCCTAACCTTCTCCTCAGTAGGATAATTGAGGCCTTGCCCTAGTTCTACTTCTTACCTTCCTTTCAAACCTGTCTAGAAGAGACAGTAACTTTTTCCTCAAAGTAATACACTCAAGCTTTCAGGCAACCCCTCCCTCTTTGTTAAACACCAAGAAGCCAGATGGCATGTGAGTATATGCACGCGCGCGCACACACAGACACACACACACACACACAGAGACACACACACACACACACACACACACAGAGGGGAAAAAAAACAACTACCCATCCCCAGAGTTCACACCAACAATATATATATTTAAATGAGGCATTCCTATGTTTCTTCATGGAACAATGTCTAGGAAAATCCTAGTAGATTGCAGAAGCATTCTATTCTTTAAAACGGTGACAGCTTAAGCCCCTTTCCTCTGCTTCATTTAGAGCTTTTGCTTCCCTTCCCCTGGTACAGCTACAACAATTATACCTTCTACTTATCTAGGACTTTGTATATACCTAGAGAGTATATATCTCCCCAATAGAATGTAAATTCCTGGGAACAGCTGCGTGACTCAGTGGATTGAGAACCAGGCCTAGAGACGGGAGGTCCTAAATTCAAATCTGGCCTCAGACACCTCCTAGCTGTGTGACTCTGGGCAAGTCACTTAACCCCCATTGCCTATCCCTTACCACTCTTCTGCCTTGGAACCAATATACAGTATTGATTCTAAGATGGAAGGTAAGGGTTTAAAAAAAAAATGTAAATTCCTTCAGGGCAAAGAATGTTTCTTTTTGTCTTTGTATCCCTTGGTATTTAATAACTAATCACTTATGCACTGATCAGTTGCTACTTTCTCCATCTTCTTCCATCTTTTCTCAAGCTTCTGAAAAAAACAGACTTTAGGATAAGAAGAGGAAGTCAAAGGGAATCAGTATGGCAAGTCTTTATGCAAGAAGAAAAAGTATCGGAGGTTAAAGGGGAAGCAAGTTTGTTGGCTTTCGTGTCCAAAGTCCCTCAGAAGGATGCAATCTGATGAAAAGAGTTGGGTTGGGGCAAATAGGTAGCACAGTAGATAGAGCACCAGGCCTGACGTTGGGAGATCCTGGGTTCAAATGTGATCTCAGAGACTTCCTAGCTTTGTGACCCTGAGCAAGTCACTTAATTCCAATTGCCTAGCCCTTGCCACTCTTCTGTTTTAGAAATGATACTAAGGAAAGGTTGTTGAAAGACCGAGAGCTGGGCCCCTGCCTGATGTCATTTCTGGGGTATATAGCAACCATTCTGTTTCCACAGGCATTCATACAGTGTGGGCCACTGTGTATGAGCTTGTTGGCAACCCTGCCCAGGTTCTATGCAAGCTATTTTTGAGCTTTGCCAAGAATGAGGTAGGGGGGGAAGTAAAGATGGGGGAACCCACATTGATAGGGTTTAGGAAAAAGAGATAGGAAGTATTACCTGGTTGATGGTATGAACTCTGACTGAATTTAGGAAATCTGAGACATGAGGAAAGAAGGAAAAGGCTAAAGGAGACTGGAGGACTCTCAATGAGTCAGAGAGAAGAAGGAACTAGAACCTATGATACTGACTCATCCCCTCTGACCTACTGGGACTCAAAGGCCTGGGTTCTAGTCTTAGATTTTGTCAATTTTATCACTGACTGACTTCAAATAAGTCACTTCCTAAGCCTCAATTTCCTTATCTGCAAAAAACTAGAATGTCCACCTCATAGGATTGCACAAGTAAAATAAGGAAGCCCTTACTAGACTCATGCCTGTATCCAAGTCCCTGGCCCTATGTGGTGAGTGTAGTAGAAATATTTAGAAGCAGGGGTCCTGGGTTCATAATTCCTGCTCTCTTACTTCCTTCATCTCTCTAGGCCCAAAGTTTTCTCATTTGTAAAAACAAAGGGTTTGGGTGGGTTTTTTTTTCACTTTCTCACTTCTAAATTACTTTCAGATCTAAATCTTATGACCTATGATAATCTCTAGGAGTCATACAGACCTTTCTGCATTTTCTCCAAACCAGAAAGACTAAATGTTTCCCTCCTTTAGAGATGTACAAATAAGGAGATATTGGTTTAATCCTGAAGGTTCATATTTTGCCCTCTCTGAAAGTTCTCTCTGGAATTATTCAATTCCAAGTTTAGTCAGATGAAATTCTAGTCCCTTCTCACTGGAGATCAGTCTAGGGCCAGATTCTAAAATGATTTTCTGCTGGTGGAATTTTAGGGGCTGTCCATCTCTTTCCAGTTCATTTTGTAGGATGATCTAATTGTATCTTGCACCTAGGTCATAGGATTGAGGGCTGGAAAGGATCTTAAATCTAATTCCTTCATTTTAATTTAAGAAAATTGAGGCCCAGGGAGGTAATGTTCAATTCACAGCTACCCAAAACCCAACACATGTGGATGTCTAATCATTTTCTTACTTTTTGATTCATTATAAACTCACCCCAAGAATTTACTCTGAGACAGTCTCCAAGATAAAGCTTATGTAAAGCTTATGTCTAGGCTTCCCTAAATGTGGTTGGAAAAAGATTCCCAGTTCCCACACAAGTACTCAGAGTAATAGATGCAAATTAGGTATGGGGCAGCTATTTCTTTTCACTCCACAGAAAAAGCAGAAAATGCAAAAGACTTACAGAATCCCATAAGCATATTCAGAAAACACATAAAGGCACTTAGTCTATAAATTCCCCATGGAAAGGGATGGAACTTGGATTTATTATTGGGACATACCTTTGATATTCCATGGAATCTCTCTTTCCCACAAGATCCTAAACTGTCTTTCATTCCACTCTCACCCATATGCTTCTAGTACCATAATGTAGTTTAGATGCCCTTCGAAGGGTGAACATAATGTTTCAGTTGCTTAAGCTGAACTTCCTTTTCCATCAGATCTTCACTGTTTGAATAACTCATTGAAACGGCATAGGTTGGCAAAGTTCCCAAGTTATCATTTCTCTTTATTTTCCCTCCACCTTCTGAGGCCATATGGATCCTCTTCTTTGACCAAGAGGCAATACATTTTAGGAATTTCCCTTTCTCTAAAAAATCCACTCCCTAAACTGTAAAACTTAGGAATTCTTGTACTTTCAGAGTTATTCATAACTCTGGCTGACCAGGAAGTCTGATAAGTTCTTCAAATTGATGGGAGTCTCTATGAAACAACCCCCCACACCCTTAAGTCAACAACCAATTGGGCAATCTAAATGACAAAACTCAAACAGTCTCTGACCAGATTACATTCTACTTCAGAAATGTAAATGCACACAGATAAGTAAATTCAAAATAACTTGAGAAAGAAGGGTTGGAAGTCAATCTTGTAGAATTTCAAGAAGGTGACACTTCAACTAGTCCTTAAAAGAAAATAGGAGGATGAACTAGAGTTCAAACCCAAGGGCTGGGATTCCAAATCTAGCATGCTTTCCAGTTCAGTTCAAATTTAATTTCTCATCTCCTTTAGGCTCCTTTAGTGCCTTGAATATAGTATAGTGGTATACCAGTTACCTGAGACAAAGTAAAATAATTATATTTACTCACATACAATAAGCCTTACAGCTTTTTACATCTTTAAAAAACATTCAATATATAGTGTTCAAAAACAAAAATAGTAATTTTTTTTTAAACCCTTGTACTTCGGTGTATTGTCTCATAGGTGGAAGAGTGGTAAGGGTGGGCAATGGGGGTCAAGTGACTTGCCCAGGGTCACACAGCTGGGAAGTGGCTGAGGCCGGGTTTGAACCTAGGGCCTCCTGTCTCTAGGCCTGACTCTCACTCCACCGAGCTACCCAGCTGCCCCAAAAATAGTAATTTTTAGAGAGACTGTATCCTTTTTTTAATTAGGGAAGGAGTTTGAGGGAAGAAGGGGAGATAGAAATGGTGTTGTCAAAAAAAAAAAAAAAAAAAGAAAGAAGAAAAAGAAACAGGGGCAGCCAGGTGACTCAGTGAATGGAGAGCCAGGCCTGGCAATAGGAGGTCCTGGGCTTAAATGTGACCTTAGATCGGTGATGGCAAACCTATGGCATGTGTGTCAGCACTGACACATGTAGCCATTTTCAATGGCATGCGGCCACATGAGGCTGCATACAGAGAAGTATGGGGCCACATGCCAAGGATGAAACATTTGCTATAGTGTAGTGTAGACACTCTGTCCACTATAGATGACAATTCTACCTATATAAATTTACCTATTTTGGTTTATTAAATACTGTTATATATTACAATTATACATTTTTGTTATTTAAACTATAAAAATCACAAAAATTATGGGTTTTTTTTCTTGAAGTGACACACCACCCAAGTTATGCTCAGTTTTTTGGGGAATTTTGACACACCACGCTCAAAAGGTTGCCTATCACTGTCTTATGTGCTTCCTAGCTGGGTGACCCTGGACAAGTCACCTAACTCTTAGTTGCCCACCCTTTACTGCTCTTCTGCCTTAGAGCTGATACTAAATATTAATTCTAAGACAAAAGGTAAGGGTGTTTGTTTTTTTAAAGAAGAAACAAAAAAGGTTGCTAAACCATTTTTTTTAAGTATATAGAAGAAAACAAAAGGAAGTTCAGAAGGAAACAGACAAGCAGGATAGTTTTGAAAGTAATGTATTGAATTATGTATTTTTTTTAAAAAGTTATAAACATGGTTTGACATATAACTATTCTTTTTGTATATGGAATTTTTTCTCTCCTCTTTGTATTATGAACTTTTTTTGTGTTCATTAAATTCACAATTTTCTAAAAATATGTAATTTGACCTTTTACTGCAGTTACTTGATTTACAATTTGGTATTAAATTCACAAGATTTTGACACATTCTTTAATTCTTTCTCATGAAACCATGCTTTTATCACATGAGATTGAATTGTATGCATTCCTTTGATGAAGTCTATTGTTCTAAATCAAGTTTTATTGTGGCCCATAAATTTTGATGGGAGTTTAAATCACATGAGTTCTTAGGCCATTGAAGTATATTTATTTCCATCTATTGCATACATTTCTTAACTTTCTGTGCCATGTGGCATAGTTCAAGGTCATGTTGTAGGATTCCATTTCCATTTTGGAACAATTCTAATTCTTAGTCTATCAGTAGATTTACCAGAGTTCATCAATTTCTCAATAAAGACAAGATCCTTAGGCTCACTGAAACTTTAAAAATCCCCAAAACATTTTTAGGGGAATATATTACAATATGGTGGAAATACCCAGACCTTGCAGATTCACTCAAGTTTCTTCCCAACAAAGAAGAATTTGACTAAGGTTTTGGCATAGTCTTGAGTGAAAAAGTGAGTTTCATCAGTGAAAGTAACTATTTCCCCATCTTCAGTACTCCAATCTTCACACTGTTTTGCCCATTATGAGAATTTTTTTTTCATCTTACCAAATGCCAATAGCTATCATGGTGGCATTTTGGGTTTTTTCTTTAATTGACCTCATTTTAATTTCTATTTTTCCAATTTCAAGAATCTTACACCACATTGTAGAAAAATAAATAAAAAGACCTCAAGCTGCCAGACCCTTTTGAAGGTCTTTACTTCTTTTCTGAGTATTAATTAAGCATCTAGAGTTGGTCAGTTCTTGGTATTGTTTTTCATTTTCAACAGCATTTTCTTTTATGCTTCACCGAAACTGTTTCTTCATGGTATCAAGAGTGGATTTTATAGCAAAGGACAGACTGAGGCAACTCCCCAAGTGAGGTGTCCTTTATTAGCAGGAGCATGCTGCTTGGTAATTAAGGAGCCTTTGGCTAGCCTTTTTGTGCCAAACACTGGGAAATGGGAGCTTACAGGACATTTTAAATCTAGGCTTATTTTCCTTCTAATTGGATTAATAGTTCATCTTTTGAAACTCCCCTGCAAACGTTAGGCAACCCTAATTGATGGACATTTTAATGAGGAGTGGGTTAATAGTTCTCAGCTCCTCCCTATTACTCCAGAGGGCAGGAGTGTAAGGGTTAAATTTAGTGGTTGCACTTAAATTATGTGAAATAATGTGGTCACCCTGGAGTTATTATCAGAAGTTTATTTACAAAATAGAGTGGGAAATAATAAGGTACAGAAATGTGAGAAAGGTTAGAGAAAATACCTGAGTAACTACTGAGGGCTCCTCCAAGATAGAAGCTAGTCTCTTAGGAAACTAAGGAAAGTAGTCAGCCCTTTTCACTCACCCAATGAAGACTCTCTCCAAGAGACACTCTTCAGTAGTCAATGTCACCAGACTGACTGCTTAGGGATTTTCATGGCTTTTATGGTGATTTCCTCTCCCTGCCCCTTTTAATGGGAGCCAATCACAGTTTCTAGATTGTCACAGTTTTCATCATTGGATTCATACCTTTCTGAGTGTGTGAACTCTTAAAGGAATTCAAAAGTTTCTGGCTGTTGGAATTTGGGGGAAAAGGGTGGAGCTTTTCAAGTATCTTACTGGCTTCTCACCTAGCATCAAGTAAGATGTGAATTCACCAAGTGGTTTGTGAGCTCCTCCACCTAGTACAAGCTTGTGTTAATTCAATCAAAAAGGTAGACAAAGGAGAGCTAATCCTGTCCTCACAATCTAGTGAGGTATATTAAGTAGGGGGTACTTAAATTATTTTCAAAGTTTTAACTCCAACTAGGCAAAGAGAATAAAGGATTCCCTTTTCACAAGTGTGAACTCAAAGAGGACCAAGAATTCCCTTTCACATGAAGAAATGGATGGATTCTTAGAGAATTACTGGTTATTAAATAATGCAACCCAATGTTATTTTTTCTGGTGGGTTTCAGTGATCCTGGAAATGTTTGACTACTTCACACCAACTGTGACTACAGTCTCTCTGCCCATCCCTGAAGAGTACTCTTTAAGAAATACAACTTCTATACATTTCCTTGGAGTAACATCCATTCTTTTAAACCACAACAGTCTCTCTGCCCATCCCTGAAGAGTACTCTTTAAGAAATACAACTTCTATACATTTCCTTGGAGTAACATCCATTCTTTTAAACCACAATGAAACAGTTATATATAGCACAAAGCCGGTACTCAGCTGACATGAAAACTACCTAAAGGCTTAACACCATAATGAAGGAAATAAAAGAAAAGAAAATAGCTTCCCAAAACTTCTGAATGAAGAAAATGAAATTCCAATTGAAAGAATTCACAAATTGCCTGGAAAAAAAAAAAAAAAACCCAGACAGCAAATTCCAAGATAATAGTGGTTAAAATAAATAATTCAATCCACAAGCAAGTGGATTGCAAGTAATCCTCTAGCAAGTAATCTGGAGAAAGACCTTCTAAATACAAAGGGAGAGAAATTCTAATAGCACAAGTCTATTTTTCACCCACTAGGAAACATAAGAGGGGATGGAATAATATGTTGTGAAGAACTCTGGCACTCAAGATGTAAGCCCAGGGTGACAAATCCGAGCTCTAACAAACATGAAAAAAGATGGATATTCAATAATAAAAAAATTTTCTCTTTATTCATCATATATTTAATTTCTTATGGCAGAGCATAATATTCCATTACATATATCTGCCATAATTTCTACAGCCATTCTCTAATTGATGGGGATCTATTTCTTTCCAACTCTTAAGTATCATAAAAAGTGTCACTATAAATATTTTGGAGTACGTGGGATTTTTTTTCCTTATCCATGGATTCCTTAGTATATAAGTCCATCAACAGAACTGGTTCAAAGGGCTTAGACATTTTATTTGATAATTCCAAATCGTTTTCAAAAATTGTGGTACCAATTCACAGTTCCACCAATAATGTTTAGTGTGCCTGTCTTTCCACATACACCCAATATTGATGGCTGCTATTTTTTTTTTGACATTTTCACCAGTTTGCAGGTTGTAAGCTGAAACTTCAGGGTTGTTTTGCATTTCTCACATTACTAATGATTTGGAGCATTTTTTAATGTGGTTGTGAATACTTTGCAAGTCTTCTGAACAATGCTCATATCCTTTGATCACTTTTCTATTAGGGAATGTCTATTAATTTTTTATATATCTTAAATACCAAACCCTTATCGTTTCTGGTTTTCATCCCCTTCATGTTACTCACACAACCACCACCTATGTTCAGTCCTTTGTATGATCTATTGCAATAGCCCACCTCAAGTTTCTCCCTACTTCAATTCATTCTCCAGACACCTGACTAAGCAAATTTCCTTAAATGAGTGCCTGACCTTTTCAATCTTACTACTCAATAAACTCCAGTTGTCCCTATTACCTTCAGAATTAAACACAAAGTCATCTGACATTTAAAGTTCTTTAAAACTTGGCTTCTTCCTATCTTTCCAGTTTCTAACACCATTCCATCAATAGCGTACTAGCATTCCTGTTTTCCCACAGTCCTAACATTTATCATTTTTATCTTTTGTCATCTGCACCAGACTAATAAGGCATGAGGTGAAATCTTAAAGTTGCTTTAATTTGAATTATTCTAAAATCCTATTAGTGGTTTAGAATATTTTTATATGATTGTCAAGAACTTGGATTTCTTCCTGTTAAAGCTCTATTCACATTCTCTGACAAGTTATCTATTAGAGAATGACTGTCTTATAAATTTGAGTCAGTTCCTTATAAGTCTTGAATATAAGACCTAGATCAGAAAAACTTGTTGCAAAGATATTTTGCCACTTACCAGGTTATAATTTAATTTTTACTTTTATAAATTTATTTGAGCAAAATCTTTAAATTTTATATAAAAACAACATTTTCCATTTAATCTTTTTTTTTTTTAACCCTTAACTTCTGTGTGTTGGCTCCTTGGTGGAAGAGTGGTAAGGGTGGGCAATGGGAGTCAAGTGACTTGCCCAGGGTCACACAGCTGGGAAGTGTCTGAGGCCAGATTTGAACCTAGGACCTCCTGTCTCTAGGCCTGACTCTCAATCCACTGAGCTACCCAGCTTCCCCTTTCCATTTAATCTTGTGTGATTCTCTGTACTATTTATTAAGTCATGAACTCTTCTCCTATCCCAAAAGCCTAAAGATAGTCTCTTCCTTGCTCCTTTGATTTATTATGAAGTAATTTTACAAATGTAAGTTATGTGTCCATTTGGAACTTAAGCATGGCATAAAATGATGAGAGAAACTGATCTAAATCTAATTTCTGACAGACTACTGTCCTCGGCACTCTGGTCAAATAGTATATCCTTCCCCAAGTCACTGGGATTTGGGGGTTATTAAAAATGCTGATATGTTGGAATTGGATGGAGTCTTTGCTACCGTGCTATGTGTTTGCTTCCATATAAATTTATCCAATCTGTTCTACTGATTGACCTCTCTTTTCTTTTAACCAATACCAAATTGTTTTAATGATTACTGATTCATGGTACAGTTGGAGATCTGATACTAATAGACTCCTTTCCATTTCTTTTTTTGTTAAATTAATTCTTTCAAGATTCTCAGCTTTTCGTTCCTCTATAAGAATTTTGTCATTATTTTTGTAGCTCTATAAAATAATCTTTTGGGAGTTTCTCTGGCATAGCACTGAATAAGTAAATTAACTTAGGTAAAACATTTTTATTATATTGGTTCAATCTAGCCACAAGCAGTTAATATTTTTCCTATCATTTATGTCTGCCTAAATGTCTGCAAAGCGTTTCATATGGAGAACTCTTAGCAGATATACTCCCAATTGTTTCATAGTTTCTTCAGTTTTCTTAATGGAATTTCTCTTTCTAGCTTTTCTTGCTGGGTTTTGTTGGCTCTTGGCATTGGAATGATGATGATTTATCTGAATTTATCCTATATTCTACAACTTTGCTTGTGTTAATTATTTCAACTAATTTTTAGCTGACTGGACTTTTTAAGTAAGCTATTATATCATCTGCAAAAAGTAATCATTTTGTTTCTTCTTTACCCATGCTGATTCCTTCAATTTCTTTTTCTTGTCTTAATTTGATAGCTAGTATTCCAACACTATGTTAAATAGTAGTTGTGATAATAGGCATCCTTACTTTACCCCTATCTTTATGGGAGGCTTCTACCTATTTTCCATTACATATAACGTTTTTACTTGGATTTAATGAAATATGATTTACTATATTAGTGAAAAGTCCATTTACCTACCTAATTTCACATTTCTTTCATAGAAATGTATTGGATTTTATCAAAAAGCCTTTTCCATATAAACTGACATAATTATATGCTTTTAATCATTAATGTGATTTATTACACTTATCAACTTCCTTATAATGAACCTAGCCTGCATTCCTAGATATAAACCCAAATTTATCATATTGTATTATAATCCTTCTAATATGTTGTTGTTACTTACTTGCTAATATTTTATTTTAAATTCTTCATCAATGTTCTTTAAGGATATTGGTCTATAGTTTTCTTTCTCTGCTCTGTCTCTCCTTGGTTTAGGTATCAAGGCCATATTTATCTTTGAAAGAGATTGGAAGAATGCTTTTTTATCTTATTATTTCAAACATTTTATATAGTATTGGAATTAAATATTATTTGAATATTTGACCCAGCAGTTCTTTAGAATTATGTTAATCTCCAATTACCTCTGAATATTTTCTTTAAAGGCTACTTATATATTATAATTACTTTTGCCTTATAATCAATAAATTGAGTGCTCAGTATTTCTGCTTTTCTATAATATATATATGGGCAAGGCCTTTGTGTTCCAATATATGCTTAATTTTTTTTTTTTATAAAGGTGCCATACATCAGGGAGCTTATATATTTCTATTTTCATTTGGCAATTGCCTGATAGCTATCATCTCTGATTTTTCTAAAGTTCTATTCAAGTCTTTAACTTTTTTCTCATGTATCTTTTGTTTTGATTTGTCTGGGTCTAAAAAGGATTACATTAAAGTTCCTCACTATTGTAATTTTACTATCTACTTCTCCCTCCAATTTTAATAATTTTCCTTTAAATATTTAGATGTTATTATATTGATTCATTATCTTTGTTGTCTTTTGGCATAAGCTAGGTCTGCTTACATTTTTTAACTTTTCTATATTTTCTTACTTTTACCTGAGATTACTACTTCCTGCTTTTTTCGGTTCACATGAAACATGAACTTAACCCCAGCCTCTCATTTTTAAATCTCTGTGAAGTTAATGTTTCAAGTATATTTCTTGTAAATAACTTAATGTTGAGGCAGCTACATAACTGTGTAAATAGAAATTAGATACTGACTCGATAGATAGTTTAAAAGCAGAAATCAAAATGCTAAAAGCAAACCAAAAAAATAAAGGAGAGATTATAGCCCCTCTCCAAGAATCTAACAATCAACCTGCTTTCTGTTATTTCTGTATAAAGAAGGGCCATACAATGGGGATTTGTAGGACTTTCTTGAGACTACTCAGAAATAATACCCAGCCAACAGATAACTATAGGAATAACAACAGAAACAGGAATAGCAATAATAAAGATGATGATTCCGGGAATAGCAATTTTAGGCATGATAAAAATGCTAAAAATAAAACTCGGGATGATGATAGCTCATACCAAATGACCCCACAACAGTATATCTCAAGTGGAGCTCGCCCCCGAACTAATCAGGGTGCTAATGCCCCTCAGGGGGGTGCCCATGGAGCCCAAGCATCTTTATGAAGGTGCGTGGGGGGAGGGACGGCTTTGGAATCAGAAAGGGAAACTTTTGAATTTCCTGACCATGATGTTCTAATGCCTATTATCCCTGTACATTCCCCCCCAAATAGTAAGGAACCTTATGTAACCCTAAAAGTGGGTAATTCATGTTACGGTTGTTTATTAGATACTGGGGCTTCAAGATCAGTACTGGTGAGCAAACCAGATGTAAACTGTAATTCTATTGGCTCTCTAAACGTAGTAGGGGTATCAGGGACATCTCAAAAGGTCCCAGAACTTTCTCCTCGTATGGTAAGCCTTGGACCTTTATCAATAGAACACTCCTTTCTTTTAATGCCTGGATCCCCCACAAATTTACTGGGAAGGGATCTATTATGTAAACTTAGAGCCACAATAATTTGCAATCCAGATGGTTCTATGTCACTGGAATTGCCAGAGGACTCTTTAAACCTACTCCCTGTACTTCTTTCAGAAGAGCAGGAAGTAAAAGAGCCTCCCACTTTTAAAATCCCAGATGATATTCCAGAGTCTCTATGGGCTACATCTTCTACTGATGTAGGCCTACTTAAATCAGCTGTACCTGTTCAGATTAGAACAAAAGGAGGACCAGCTCCCTCCATTCCTCAGTACCCCTTATCAAAAGAAGCCATTGAGGGAATTACCCCAGTGATAAATTCACTAATTGAGCAAGGAATAATAATCCCGTGCAAGTCAGAATATAATACACCTATTTTACCTGTCAAGAAGCCGAAATTAGGCCCAGATGGAAAACCCCAATATAGATTTGTTCAGGATCTAAGAGCTATAAACAATCATGTTATAAAGAGACACCAAGTGGTTTCAAACCCAAACACAATTATTTCTTCTATTCCCAGCACAGCCACTTACTTTACGGTCGTGGACCTGTGCTCCGCCTTTTTCTCAATTCCCATTCATGAGAATTCCAGACATATATTTGCCTTTACCTGGAATAATTCTCAGTGGGCATGGGCCCGTCTTCCCCAAGGTTTCTGCGAGAGCCCGTGTATTTTTGCACAGATTTTGAGCCAAGATACAGAAAATATAATATTTAAAAATAGTAAATTGATTAAATATGTAGATGACTTGCTCCTGGCTTCACCTGATGCTGAAACATGCCAGGAAGATAGTAAACATCTTCTTTTAGAGTTACATAAAAGAGGACATAAGATAGCAAAAGAAAAAGTGCAGTGGTGTCTCCCCAGAGTGGAATATTTGGGGTTCATCTTGACAGCTGGTGCACGACATATATCCCCTAAGCGCATTGAAAATATTCAAAAATTGAGCAATCCTACCACTAAAAAACACTTAAGAGCAATCCTAGGAGCAACAGGTTTCTGCAGACAATGGATCCCTTGCTATGGGGAGATTACTAAACCCCTTATAGCATTAACAAAAGATTCAGTCCCTGAACCACTTAAATTAGAGCCAGAACACAAGTTAGCTCTATCGAATTTAAAACAAGCTATTCTGTCTGCTCCTGCTCTAGGCATCCCAGATTATAACAAACCATTTACTTTATATGTACATGAGCGTAGAGGAGTAGCTTCAGGTGTTTTAACCCAAACTTTGGGACCATACCAGCGTCCAATTGCTTATTATTCAGCTCAGCTAGACCCTATAGCTGCAGGTGCACCACCATGCCTTAGAGGTGTAGCTGCCACAGCTCTGTTAGTGACGAAAACTGTTGATCTAGTATTGGGATGCCCATTAACAATTATGTGCCCACATGAAGTGGAAGCATTACTGCTAAGACATAGAACACAGGCATTTTCTGATCAGAGAATTACAAGGTATGAAATAACCTTGCTAAATAATGAAAATATTACTTTAAAACGTTGTACAACCCTTAACCCAGCCACCTTACTTCCAGATTTACCAGTTTCGGAAGAACCTTTACATAATTGTGAAACACTAGTGTCCATGGCTGAAAAGCCTCGAGACAATCTCCTGGACACTCCTTTAGAGAATCCTGATCTAGTTTTATTTACTGATGGCTCTTCATTTATGAGGGATGGCATACGCTACACTGGAGCTGCTGTAGTTACAGAATTTAACACTGTATGGTCAGCTTCACTGCCCTCAAATCTAAGTGCTCAAGCCGCAGAACTCATGGCTCTAAAACATGCATGTATAATTGCCAAAGATAAAAAGGCTACAATTTATACGGATTCTCGATATGCATTTGGAATATGTCATGCAGTGGGTATGTTATGGCTCCAGAGAGGATTTTTAACCTCAGCTGGAAAATCTATAGCTAATGCAAAAATTATTAATGAAGTTCTTTCTGCTCTCCAGCTACCAAAAGCCCTAGCTGTGGTTCACTGCTCTGCCCATACAGGTGGCACTGACCCTGTCTCTAAGGGAAATAATCGGGCAGATATTGCTGCAAAGCTAGCAGCAATAGAAGGGCCTGAACTAATTTTAACATTAACAACCACTGATGACTTAAATTTATCACTTTCCTATGATGAGAAGGAAATAACAAAATGGAAGCAGAAATTTAAAGCCAAACAGATAAATGGAGTATGGGTGTCCTCTGAAGGAAAACCCCTGCTCCCTAGACACTTTTATCGCCAAATTTGCCAATCTATTCATAAAAATGGTCATTTTGGTACCCAGGGCATCGTGGACTCTGTTAAGAGAGTATGGATAGCTCCTGGCATAACCACTATAGCCTCTAAAGTGTGTGCAGCTTGCCCTACTTGCCAAGCATATAACCAACACGCCTTTCGTGGCAAGGCTTTTGGTGGGCGTCCATTGGCTTACACACCTTTTGAGCACCTACAAATTGATTTCATAACAATGCCAAAGGCTGGACAATATAAATTCTGTCTGGTCATAGTGGATCAACTGACCAGGTGGCCGGAAGCATTTCCTACTGCCCGAGCCACGTCAGCCTTTGTTGCCAAGGTGCTTTTAAAAGAAATTATTCCTCGTTTTGGTCTGCCTGCACGTATTGACTCGGACAGAGGGAGTCACTTTACTGATTCAGTTTTATCTGAAATATATTCATGCCTGGGGATAACTCCAAAATTCCATGTACCATATCACCCCCAGAGCTCAGGCCAAGTTGAACGGATGAACAGAGAACTTAAAACCATGATTGGCAAATTATGTACTGAGACACATCTAAAATGGCCTGAAATTCTCCCTCTAGCTCTATTTTATCTTAGAAGCAGACCTAGGGGAGATATACACATCTCACCATATGAGATGCTTTTTGGACATCCTCCTATACAGGCTAAACCCTTTTCTCCTGCATATACATCACTATTAGGAGGAGATACTTCTATTGCTTCCTATATACAGGAATTGCAACACAGACTGCGTGAACTCCATGAATCTGGAACTGCAGTACAAGCAGGACCAATAGACTTTTCACTTCACGACCTGAATCCAGGAGACAAAGTGTATATAAAGAACTTCCAGCGCACGGGGGCAACCCAGCCTTCGTGGGATGGGCCGTTTGAAATTTTAATAACCACCCCAACAGCTATAAAGATCGGAGAAAAGGACTCTTGGATTCATTGCTCACATGTAAAGAGGGCATCTTCTATTGAACCTGATTGACTGTTTCCTGTTACCTGCATTGGAGATAACAGTTCATGGACTCATGGATGTTAATTTGGAATCATTGGTTTGTCTTGATTCTTTCCCTGATTTTATTCTAATTTCTTATTGATTTCTTAATATCTTTTAATAGAATAATTGATATTTTTTTTGTCTTTTTTCTCATTTTCTTGTACTTGAGTACATATAATCACTTAATTTTTTCATTTTTTGCAATGCTATAATTTTAATATATATATATAATTGCTGTAATATTACTGCTTACTCACAAGGTTTAGACTCCAAGAACTTGCCATATATTGTTAAATGTTATGGGACTATGATTAATGCTTCTATCTAATTCCAGGAGAAGGGAACACATGAGCCATTAATGGTGCTAAGGAAAGCACAAGGTCATGAAGACCGACCGACAAATCCAATGGGATTTCTGAGAACATCTGCACAGTGCCAAGGAGCACGAGGTTAAAGAGATCATACATATACAGGTGGGATTGAGGTACTCCCACGCCAACACTGAGGACTTGAACTCAGTGTAAGAATCGAAGCTGCGACGCTTAACATATGTTAAGACGTAGGACTCTCCGAACTACACTGCCAGTCAGGTACCACAGGTTGGCTATTATTTGGCTCACCCATATACTCCTGAGAGTAAAGGGAATGACAGACGCTTCCCTTGCATTTAAAATCTGGTCCTTTTTTCTCTCTTATAGAATGGCAACTTCCTGTAGTCTTAGCTGCAAATGGGTAAGTGCAGTATTACTGCATTGTATCCTACAGACTAGTAGGATGGAAATTATAATTGATTAGACCCTAATACAAGGGCCTGTTATAAAATTTATTTTGTTTTCTTCAAAAATTTTATGCACATAACTTTTGATATTTGATTTTGATTTTAATGCTCCTTTTTTTTCAAAAACTCCAATTTCCTTCTATTTGATTTTTTATATTTTTTCTTTCTTTTTTCTTTTGAATTGACTCATGCAACCCCATGATTCAACTGTATATATTGAGCTGATCTGGGTATTTCTTTCTAAATACCCACGTCAGGGGGGATTGTATTTTTATAAAATCCAAGATTAATCGTATTTTTATTATATCCAAGATTTAATTTTTGGTTTTGTTTGAGAAAATTCTCAGGGAAAGAAACTTGCTGATTCCTTAAATCCAGAGAATGAACTGTTTGCAGAGAGATGCCTGAAGAACCTACGTTTAATCAAGAGATCCAGAATGAACTTTGGGTTGAAATTGATTGAACTGATGGGGTTTTGTTGCATCAAGTGATCCAGAACGAACTTTGGGTACTAATGAATGGACTGATGGGTTTTTGAACAGTTACCTTAATTGTACATGTTATGCTGATTGGGGACTGCCCCCAATTGGTTTCTTGTCAACGCGCTTAGCAAAACATTGGTTTTGCTTTCTCTCTTTTCATTTCCCTCTTATCTCTAACTATTGTAGTTAGAAGGACCTTTGTGGTAGAAGATGTTTGTGTAACATGATCACTTGGGGTGACTAGGCACCCAATGATCATCAGGGGGGATTGTGTAAATAGAAATTAGCTCTATCCCATTAATAGTCAAAAATCTACCCAACCCAGGCGTGCTAATGATGTCACTCCCACCTCCCTTAGTGGGGAGGGGAGACGAGTTACCCACACGTGACAATAAGTAACAAATCAAGAATAAGGGACTGCCCTTTGGGCAGTCCAAATCAATGTAGAAACTGCCATTTGTCCATTTGAATTAGAGGTGGACCACAGGAAGTGATGAAAGACACATTCTCTTTAAGTAAGTTAGTGAACTTCCTGTGAAGAGAGTTGTCGTCTGGAACTGGAAGAAGAAGCATCTCCTGAGACCACAGACAGATTACACTCTGTATTGTCACGTGGGTAAGTTAGGCTGGCTTCCTTGGCCTAGTGGGCCAATTCTAAACTCTGCCTATCCGGCTGTTGGGCCTTGCGGCTTACAGCTTCATTTATTTAGTCTTCTAACCTCCCTCTTCTCTTTATCCCTACTCACCTTCCTGATTGTAAATAAACTCCTCAACCCGATGCTGACTTGGGTCTGATTTAATTACGGAATCAACCTGAATTGTTGATTCCTGGCGGCCACATAATTTTAATATATAAATATAATAACTAAATTTTAATTCTTACATAACACAGTGGATAAAAGCCAGGCCTGCAATCAGGAGGACCTGACACAGATCTTGCCTTAGATACTTCCTGGCAGTATGACCCTGGGCAAGTCATTTAATCCCAATTACTTAGCCCTTGTTACTCTTTTGTCTTAGAATTGATACTAAGACAGAAGGTAGAGGCTTAACAAAAAATAACATTGTCAAATTCTGATTTCTAATGCATTCTGCTATCCTGTTTTATGAATGAGTTCATCCCATTCACATTCATAATTGTGAATGCTAATTATTTCAGTCTCCCCATCCTGTGCTCTTGTGCTTTACCCTCTTTTTGCTTTTCCCTCTGTACAATTAAGTGGTGGAATAAAGGGAATTTGCCTGACACTTGTGATCTTATAAGTGAAATGACATATTTTCTCTTCCCATTCTGTTCTTTTTACCCTGACTTTTGATCCCAATTTTTTGTGCTTTTTTCTTTAGCTCAAATCCTCTTTCAAGAATTCCAGATTGTTTTGCTTAGTACTTTTCTTTTACCTATACTGCCTTCCCTCTTTGATCCCTCTCCAACCATCTCCTATTCCTGTATTCTTGTATTTGCCTTCTGAGTTTAACACATTTCTATACTGAGAGCTTCGTACATATGCAAGGGGGGGTAGATTGCGTGTGGTTGTGTGTGTGTGGAGGGGAGATGGTTGTGTGTATATATTTGTGTGATTGTATTTTTTTCCTTTATCAGGTTCTTTTGAAAATAAGGCTCATGTAATGTCTGTTCCCTCTACCTCTCTCTCCATCATGTTATAATCTTTATCTTACAATAATGATTTCCTTCCTCCCTTTCTCCTCAGTATAGTCCTTTGCCCTTCCTTTTTTTAGTCTTATCTGAAGACTACTGAAATAGAACAAAAGCATTCACATATTCTCTGTAATTCTATCTTTTCTAGGACCCTTAGAGAGATTAGGGTCCTAGAAGACATTTGTTTCTTATCCTCCTATTAATAAGTAAACAATTTACCCCCACACATTTCCTTCCAATTATACAAATATGAGGATCTTTTTTTGATCCTTAGTGACTACAACCACTTCCAAATTTCTCTTCAGATGGCTTTTTCAGCAGGAATGCTTAAAAATCTTCTATTCATTAAAGATCTATTTTTTTCCCTTTAGGATTATACTTCATTTTCTCAAATAGATTATCCTTTGTTGCAAATATTTAACTCTTGCCTTTGGGAATATATTTTCAGCTCTCCTCTTCCTTAAATTGGCAGCTGCTAAGTTTTATATATATTTTTAGATAATTATAAATAATTTTTATATGTTTTATATAACCACTTATTATGGTTCTTGCTATTTGAACTCCTTTTGGGATACTTAAAGTACTTTTCCTTTGATCTGAGAGCTCTGAATTTCAGCTATGATGTTCCTGGTAGTTTTCATTTTGAGATTTCTTTCTGGAGGTGATCTATGGATTCTTTCCATTTTCATTTTGCCCTTTGGTTCTAAAAGTTCTGAGCTATCTACATTTATGTATGCACACATGTGTATATTTGAATATGTATAGTTATATGCATGATTATATATAGCCATATGTATACATATATATCTACAAACATATGTGTATATGTATAGCTGTTAGTTGTCTATATATCTTATATACATATATAAACATGTATGTTGCCTGTATATCTAATCTATTCCTCTAATGGCTTCTTTATTTCTTATCTAATATGAATGACAATTTCATAATATAATTTGAGATCAGGTGTTGCTAGCTCTCTTTCCTTTTTTTCCCTCTGATTCCCTTTATATTCTTGATCTTTTGTTCCTCCAGGTGAATTTTGTTTTTTCCCTAGCTCTATAAAGTAGCTCACCCCTCACTTTACAAATAAGGAAAACAAGACAGAGAGAACTTGAATGATTTGCCCAAGTTTAGAATATAGTGAGCTGCAGCTTCAAGAACTCTCTTGGCTTACTGTCCCTGCTGTCTCTAAATTCCTTTCCATACACATGGAATTCTTGTGAAAAAATTAGGCATTTCATAGAAAAGAATGGATTATAAAGGGTGTAAGACATTTTCTTTAGTCAGCAACCTACTGACTTAGGAACCATAGGAACTGTAAGACAGCCTGAGGTGGTCCACTACAAATAATTATGGCTACTAGGATGGAGTATTATTCACATTTTTGGAGAAGGAGAACTTTTGGATCCTGGCTAGAGCATGCCACAGAAATGTAAGAGCAGCAAGTTATTGGCAATAAAACCAAAAGAAAGACTAAAAATAAATTGGAATCTAAAGAATCTTATCCTGAAGAATAAGTCAAAAATAATCAATAATTTCACTAAACAAAATGACAACAAGGAGACAAGATACCAAAATTTAAAGGATGCAGCCAAAGCAATACTTAGGGAAAATTTCATACCTCTCAATGCTTATATCAATAAATAGAGAAAGAGCAGATCAATGAATTGGGCATACAACCAGAAAAAGAACTAGAAAAAGAACAAATTAAAAATCTCATATTAAACTTCAAATTGGAAATCCTGAAAAATCAAAGGAGAGATTAATAAAATTGAAAGTAAGAAAACCATTGAACTAATAAGTAAGACAAGGAGCTTGCTTCATGAAAAAAAATGATAAAATAGATAAACCACTGGATAATTTGATTTAAAAAAAGGAAAACCAAATTATCAATATAAAAAATAAAAAGGGAGAACTCATAACCAATGAAGAGAAAGTTAAAGCAATTATTAAGAGTTATTTTGCCCATATACATGCCAACAAATTTGACAATCTAAGCAAAAGAGATGAACATCTTCAAAAACATAAATTGCCCAGAGTAACAAGACAAGAAAATAAAATAGTCAATAAAACAAAAGTGCCTTCTAGAGAATCTTGAAGACCTAAATTTGCTAATCTGTAAATTTTAAATATGGAGTTCAAGGTTTAAAGGCGAAGTGGTCTCTGAGTACATAAACAATGCTAGCCTAGCCTGAGGGTTTAAAAGAGCTCCTGATCACAAGCTGTCATTGAGGTAGCTACAAATGCCAAAGAAGGAAAAAACAGTTTCCCAAATGTTCACAACTGATCGAGGTGATTAAGGAAGAAATGAGGTTTATGGTTAAAAATCAGCCATAAGATTGATTCAAACACTCTGAAATGTAGAATTCTAGTTTAAAAGCACTTAAAATTGGGCTCAGTGGATAGAGAGCTAGGCCTGACTCCAGGCCCTGGAGTCAGGAAGTCCTGGATTCAAATGTGGCCCCAGATACTTCCTAGCTATGTGATCCTTGGCTGCTTAACTCCAGTTGCCTAGCCCTTATTGCTCTTCTGCCTTGGAACTGATATAAAGGTAAAGGTTTTTATAAAAAACAAATAAATAAATAAAATTTAAGAGCATATTGTGTGCAATGCATTATGTTCGGTGCTTTACAAATACTATCTCCAAGAACTATAGGAGTAGAAATGCAAAAGAAAAACTTATCATTTATCACTTATCACTTGTTTATATGGATTTAGATTTATATTTATATTGGGGTTTCAGCTTTATAGCAAAAGTGAATAATGTGGAAATAGGTATCAAATGATGACATTTGTACAACACAGTGGAATTGCTTGTTGGCTCTGGGAAGGGGGGAGGGAAAGAAAATGAATCATATAAACATGGAAAAATGTTTTTAAAAAATAAAATTTAAATAAAAATACATAATAATAAATAATATTTTATATTTGTTTATATATTTATGTGCTTATTTGTGTTTATTCCTATTTCTATATAAATAATTAAATTCCTGTATAAACAATAAATAAATAAATGATGCAAATACTATCTCATTTTATCTTCACAACAATCTCTCAGGTAGACATTATTATTCACATTTTATAGATGAGGAAACTGAGACAGAAATTAGGTGACTTGCCCAGGGTCACTCAACTAATAATAAGTAACAGGTCATATTTGAACTTAGGTTTCCTTGACTCCCAGTCCAGCACTCTATCCACTGCACCACCTACCCACCTGAGCATCTTGTTGATCTTCAGTCATAAGAAAGGAGAATGAGAGCAGGAGATAGATGGAGACTTGGGAACCCATTGTAAGAAAGCTTTAAGCTAGTGTTCAGGCTGTTTTGGGAGGTGGGTGATTTCCTTCCACATAGGGAGCAGGAGGTAAGTGGGTTTTTCTCCATGAAGTTACAAGAGAATTTCAAAGAGCAAACTAATGAGTCACTGGGAGTAATGGGGAGCCAGTGGAGAGATTCTGCAGTAGAACCCCACAGGCTCAGGGAGCTCTCAGAAAACCAGTTAAAGCCCAGTTAAATCATTAACTGCTCTACGTGGACGTCAATCCTTTGACCCTTTGAAGATGGCTAAGGGGAAGTTATATGTGCCTGGCTCCATAAAGATAAATTTTCATTGCAGCCTATTCTTCAATAGAGATTAGCAGGATATCAGGGCAGCTGGGGCTTGGGCAAATACTATCAGTGCAAACAGGCACTCTGGGAAATGGAGGAGGAGGTACAGAGCCCTCTGGCCTACTAGGCACCCTGTCCTGGAAAGAGCTTTGGATATGGCTCCTGAAACACAAAGTTGAGAAGAGAGCAACTGATGCTCAGCCTCTGGAGGTACCATTAAAACTGTATGATGGGGGCTCAATGGACTGAGAGCCAGGGATCCTGGGTTCAAATCTGTCCTTAGTCACTTCCTAGCTGTGTGACCCTGGGAAAGTCACTTAACCCCCATTGCCTAGTCCTTACTGCTCTTCTGCCTTGGAACCAATACCTTTTTTTTCCTTTAAATTTTATTTAATTTATTAATTAAGAAAAATATTCCATGGTTACATGATTCATGTTCTTTCCCTCCCCTTCTTCCACCTCTCTCCCATAGCCAACCTGCAATTCCACTGGGTTTTACATATGTCATTGATCAAGAACCATTTCCATATTATTAAAATTTGCACTAGGGTGATTGTTTAGAGTCTATAAACCCAATGATATCCCCAACAACCCATGTGATCAAATAGTTGTTTTTCTTCTGTGTTTCAACTCCCACAGTTCTTTCTCTGGATGTGGATAGTGTTCTTTCTCATAAGTCCAAGTCCATTATGTTCAATTTTACCACAGTGTATCCGTCTCTGTGTATAAGGGAACCAAAACCTTTTTAACACGACATAAAATCGATTTCCTGGTAGAGTAAAAAAAAAAAAAAAAAAAAAAAAGCATTTCTCTAGTGATGGAGATGATAGTTTTCAATAGACTACAGGAAGCTAAACAAAATCGTCATGCCTATGATGACTATAACTGTTCTAGACCTCAACAAGAGCAGGATGGTGGGGTGGGGTGGGGGAGGGAGGTTGACCTCACTGATGCTTTCCCCCCCTCTATTCCTGTGATTGAGGTCAGTCAGGAGTGACTTGATTTCATAAGGGACAATACTTTCATTGTTCTCAAGGACTACCTAAATTCTACCTCTTAATTATATAACGTTCTGAAGGACAGAAACCTGAAAAATGATTTCCCTTCCTGCAGGTACACCATTACATTGGTGAAATTAATTTTTCATAAGGCTAAGTTGTTATTGTTCACCCTTCATTTCAAAGAGGACCAGGGGGTGATGTCTTGACTTGTGCATGAGTTGGATTTCAGTGAGGCAGAATTGCCCAAAGGTTAACCCCATTCTCTCTTCCAAAGTCATCAAAGACCAGTGACAGGGCAAAAGTCAGGACAGTTGGTGAAGGCCCCGGATATAATGGATGACCTTGGCATCTTTGATCTCTGACCAAGCTCTAAGAACTCCACCACACCTGATTTAGCCACCTTCATGGCCATTGGAACAAATCATCCTCATCCACCTACTCCCCTGGGAGAAGTCTTCACATGCTTAAGCAGACAATCCCCAACTCACTGATGGATTTAAAAACTGTCAGGTACCCTCACCCTGATTTAGTCTACTTGCCAGGACGGTGTGTGGGGTGTGACCACCATCCATGCTACAGCTTCTTGGAGCCACAGGTGAGTTACACTAATGGAGTTAATTCTTCATAAGGCCAAGTAGATAACAAGCCAAAATAAGTTTAAATGTTTTCACTGTTGTTTTTGCCAAGCAAAAGACATTATTTCATATGTGGAGTTATACTTGCTAATCACATATTCCTTGGAAGATATTACATGTATTATTTTTATTAAATGGAACATAACCAACTTAATCAGATATTTGACTTGAGGTTCATAATTCTAGTACCAATCTTTAAATTTTCTGGTACTCTTAGGGGACATATGATTCATGTCTGTACTTTCTAGATATAGTGGATCTTGACACAAAGTACTTGAAATTAATGAATTCTTCAAGAATATCAGTCATTAAAGCAAAGCCTTCAAGAAATTGCTATGAGAAAATGTATATATAGTTCAGGATACGTTTGTCATATAGGAATAATAGCTTGTAAACTATATACCACCATCTTAATACTGGGTCTCAAACAATTTTAGTAATTTCAATTTCAAGTTCTTTAGCTACAATTTCTACCAGTTTTTTAGTGGATTGGTGATAAATGAGGGAAAAACTATCTGCAAATACTTTCAAATGGCTAACTCATTTTGTTTCAGATACTGAATGAAGTAATAATTGCAATTAATGACTTAAGCAATTCCAAATGATGATTTTAGGAAAATTTTCTAAGAACTTCATACTACGCCAGACTTTCTTTCCAGCAGTATGATAACAAAATGCAATTTTTTTCAAAAATTATTGTTAAAGCCACAATCTTAAAGTAGAAAATGATAAATTGAAACCACACTTTCCTGTGATTAATGACAGTCCTTTTAAAGCAACACATAACACTACCAGTGAGGAGCTAATTGAACTGTGTACTGACTGTATTCAACCATCAGCCTGCCAAAAACAAAAACAAAAACAAAAATAAAAACCCTTTAAAATTTAACAGTTAGCTCCAACACATCACTAAGCCTCAGATCCTAAGGAATATCATTTTAACTGGTTTATTTTGCTCCATTCCCTTCCAGAGAAGTTTACACAACTAGACTGCAGTGGTCACTAATCCAGTAAAAAGCGATATCATAGGAAATGAGAGTCCTAACAAGTCTTCACAGTTGACTGATCTTCAGGTGGCATGGCTAGCATGTTAGAAAACTCTGGAATGAGATAGGAATGAGATAGAGAAGATCTCTATCTGCAATGATCCCTGGGAAGTGGCTATGGGGCTGGCCTAATGGCCTGAGGCCAGGAGAGAACAGAATATGACTAGAGGAATTTTGAAGATGCCTCTCATTATATATGGTTATTAAAGATCATGTTAGCATCCATTAGAGACATGTTCTCCATTAAAATATACAACAAGGATGGAGACATTATAAAAATATCAGAGATTAGAGAGCATGTCCATTGCCAATCTGGACATTGTTAGGTTAGGGGCTAGAACCATATAACCCCCTAACTAAGTCCAAGGAAATCATTCCTATCTATATAGGTTTCCTGTACTCATTGAAGCACCCATCTGACCCAAGTGGCCTTCAGCTTGTCTCCAGCTCTCAAAATGGTCCTCATGTTATCTCATGACAAAATGTTGGCCCCAGCTAATCAACAGCTACATCAGCATGCCTGACTGCCCAAGTTAGGTGTCCAACCTTTCAGAAGTCAGGTCTGTGACAAATCAATGCCACCCTAGAAAGGGCACATTCCTGGTGCTACTCCTCACTGTCACCACTTAGCAATCGGAAGCCACTGTGAATTGCAAATATTTGGTATCATCCACCAGATTATTAAAATCTAGAATTTGGTTCTTTTGAAAGGGGTATAGAAAAGCCTGGAATTTCTGTTTATTTTCTTTCCTATCTCTTGGCCACTCTTTAAGGAACTATTAATTTGTTGTTGTGTATTTTGTTCTTGCTATCTTTTTAGGGTTTTTTTTTTTTCTCTTTTTCCACTAGTTCTGCCTATGGCAGGCTCCTCAAATCCACAAGATTAGGATTACCTAATAAAAGTCCTAGGGAGTCAAATATATGACCCACAGGCCACAAAACCTCCAAATGTGGCCTAAACCAGATTACCCTGTAGTTGGGAAATATTTAATAAAATAAATAAAAATATAATAAAACATATTACATTTTGAAGCA
Organism: Gracilinanus agilis; assembly: GCF_016433145.1. Lineage (NCBI taxonomy): Eukaryota > Metazoa > Chordata > Mammalia > Didelphimorphia > Didelphidae > Gracilinanus > Gracilinanus agilis. Next base: position 405,632,828 of record NC_058131.1, on the reverse strand, counting down.
TTTGAAACCTTTGACCCAAGGGAATCATCATATGTACAGATTATGGTCTCCATTTCTACTTAGTTTGACAGCAATGCTCTAAGAGATCCTTAAAGACATTACCATCAAAGGGTGATATATGGTTGGATAACTAAATAAACAGAGTTCTCTCCTAATCTCCTGGAACATGAGTTATGTTAATTTTCCCCAAAGATGTATCAAAGCTGTGCCCAGGACCTAACTGGTCCAAGCAGCTGCAGCTGAAGTTAAGCTTCCCTGAACCCAGCTTCCTGATGGTCTCAGGCTATCTAAAGATGGCTTTCTGTTCATCTAAGGGCATAAAAGATCTACCTACATGTGTTGGGCCCTTCAGATTTGTCACTTCAGAATGTTCCAAGACTACAGGAGCCATCACACTCTGCCCTATCAGAAACATTTCCCCTATGGAGATCAAAAGTGCCTCATCTACCCAGGCTCACTGTTGGAATAACTTAGTTGGATATCCTTTATATTCTATGGCTAAATAAACCTCCTTTCATTATCTGCTGAATAGTCAACAATGCTTCATTTCTTTCCAACATTATATCTGAATGAACAGAGAGTACCAATCTGAGTCAGGCACTAAAAAAGAAGGTTGAGGAGATTAGTTCCAGGAAAAATAACAAAGAAGTATACGTGGAAAGGCTGGGCTATAATTATAGAGAAAAAGAGCATGTACACTGGACCAGGGTCAAGAAATGGCAACCCCCCCACCAAAAAAAATCCCCAACCACAGGGATAAAGGGCATTCTAGATCCCTAAACAATTACTCTCTACCCCAGCAACCTCCAGTGGGTTCAATTTACCGAGATACAGAGACTAAATGTCTTCTCAAATTTTTTTTTTTTTTTTGCATCATAGACCCCTTTTGGCCATCTGGTGATATTAATGGACCTCTTTAAAGAATTATACTTTTAAATGTGAATAAAATGCACAGGATTGCAAACAAAACCAATTATAGTGAAATAAAATTATCTAAAAAATTTTTAATGAATTCATAGTTCCCTCCTAGTTAAGAACTTCTATATAGAGTAGTGTTGGTGAAATATTGGCACAGGAGCTGATTGGACAATGGGGGGAACTGCTCTGTTCCCCCTCTTCCCAGCACTGGAGGACATTTTTCACATGACCCATCTCTCTGTCCAGCTACCCAAAGTGAGCACTTCCTCCCTCCGCTCTCTGAGGTAATGTGGGGGGCTCACAGGGAGCTTGAAGTTGCAGTTTGGGCATGCAAACTTGAAAACCTTTGCCAACACTTGTATAGAGTATATGTTAGATAATGAATCCTAGGTAACTGTGATGTTTAAGTCACTTTTTTAAAAACCTTACCTTCTATCTGAGAATCCATACTAAGAAATGGTTCCAAAGCAAAAGAGTAGTAATGGCTAGGCAATTGGGATTAAGAGACTTGCCCAGGGTCACACAGCTAGGAAGTGTCTAAACTAGATTTAAACCCAAGACTTCATGTCTCCAGACCTAGATCTCTCTCCACTTGGCCACCTAGCTGTCCAATGTAAAAGTGCATACACAATCTCCATAAAAACACATAGAGAAACCTCTGAGACTACTGGGCCAGACTTTCTTGGCAGAAAGAATTGCTCATGCCAGTGTTATATTTTAGGCCATCTGTAATTTCTTTTTCTTTTTATTTGAAATTCTATTTAATTAATTAATTTAGATATTTTTCCCTGGTTACATGATTCATGTTCTTTCCCTTCCCTCTTCCACCTCCCTCCCGTAGTCAACGAGCAATTCCACTGGATTTTACATGTATCATTGATCAAGACCTATTTCCATATTATTAATATTTGCACTGGGGTGATCGTTTAGAGTCTGCATCCTCATTCATATTCCCATCAACCCATGTGATCAAGTAGTTGTTTTTCTTCTGTGTTTCTACTCCCACAGTTCTTTCTCTGGATGTGATAGTGTTCTTTCTCATTAGTCCCTCAGAATTGTCCTGGATCATTGCATTGCTGCTAGTACAGAAGTCCATTACATTCAACTGTGCCATAGTGTATCCATCTCTGTGTATAATGCTCTCCTGGCTCTGCTCCTTTTACTCTGCATCAATTCCTGGAGGTTGTTCCAGTTCACATGGAATTCCTCCAGTTCATTATTCCTTTGATCACAATAGTATTCCATCACCAACAGATACCACAATTTGTTCAGCCATTCCCCAGTCGAAGGGCATCCCCTCATTTTCCAATTTTTTTGCCACCGTAAAGAATGCAGCTATAAATATTTTTGTACACATCTGTAATTTCTCAAAGAGCGTATGAGCAAAGATATGGACACAACAGCTTCAGTATGAGTATTTTCAGAATGAGTATTTTCAGAGTTCCTGCTTTGAAGGGAATAGGGAATTTATTAAGCATTTATTAACTGAAGCAGGTAAAGGTTAAGTGACTTGTTCAGGATCACACAGATAGTAAGTGTCTGAAGTTGCATTTTAACTCAGGTCTTCCTTATTTCAGCCTGAAAACTCTATCCACCAAGCCATCTGTATTCCTCATGCACTTTTATTTTATTTTATTTTATTTTATTTTATTTTATTTTATTTTATTTTATTTTATTTTATTTTATTTTATTTTATTTTATTTTATTTT
>NC_058131.1:405614516-405625394 GCF_016433145.1 Gracilinanus agilis | reverse complement strand
AAGAAAGAAAGGAAGGAAGGAAGGAAGGAAGGAAGGAAGGAAGGAAGGAAGGAAGGAAGGAAGGAAGGAAGGAAGAAAGGAAGGAAGAATGTGATGAAGCAGGCCAAGAGAACATATGCTCACCTCACCTAAAACCAAACGACTCTTCTGGGAGTGTAGTTGGTGTCAATAAAGTCAATAACACTGTCAGGTTGTAAGTGATCTCATCATATTGAGTATAAGAAAGCAATTAGAGCAGCCCTAAACCTACTAAGTCATGAAAAGTCATCATAATGATTTTGGAGAATTGAATTTAGAAAAAAGCCATAGTGCCAATGTGAAGTGTATTCCACCAAATCTGAATGGCAGTCAATGCCAAAAAGAAGATTAAGCCTCGTGCCAGGTATGCCCAAAGGAAATTACTGCCAACTCCAGCTATTTCCCTGGAGAGCTGTAAAACCTCTCGAGCTCAGATTTCTTGGGGAAAAAAGTTGAAGGAACAAAAGCAACATCCAACCGATCCCTATCACATTACACCGGAATATTCGGACCCACCTTTAAGGAAATTATTTTAAAAATCAATTACTGAATTGAACTGAATTTGTGTAATGAATCTGCTTTGCCAAATAGTCCCAGAAGAGGGAGCATTTCTACCAGAAGTTCACACCTTCCCTTCTCTTCTCAGGCTTCTACAGTAATAATAGTTTTAAATGGTGCTTTCTAGTTTACAGAGGACTCTACAAACATCTCATTTGATCTTTACAAAAATCCTGTGAAGTAGGTGGCATTATTATTCCCATTTGAATTGCCTGGGGTTATACAATTGGCTGGTAGTTGTTCTTCTGAATCAGAGGACAAAAATTATATCACTGGTGATGTTTTTCAACTCATTCATAAATTGGATTTAAGTGACAAAGGATAACCAACTCCAAGTCCAGTGTTCTATTCACTGTACTATCTAGCTGCTATGAAATCTGCCTTCCCCATGGCTGTATATATATATACATATATATAATGATCTAGAGTATTTTTCATATAGTTTATAGATATATATTTCAAAGTTCTTCATTTATGTATAAATTCTTCCTAATGTTTGATTATCTTACACTATACTATTTCAATTCACTTCACTGAATTATCTACTAGGCGCCCAGGTCCTCAGACATATATTTGTTGCTGTTTTTGTTGAGTCACGTCCAACATTTTGTGACCCCTTTTGAGATTTTCTTGATAAAGTTACTGGAGTGGCTTGCCATTTCCTTCTCCAGCTCATTTTGCAGATGAGGAAACTGAGGCAAATGAGGTTAAGTGACTTACCCAGGGGCACAAAGTTACTATCTGAGGCTGGATTTGAACTCAGGAAGAGGCAAAGTGGTATGGTCTTATTTAAAGAACTCTGAATCTAGATTCAGAAGACCTGGGTTTGAATCCTGAATCTGTCACCTATGTGACCTCAGATAAAACACTTAACCTCTCTGGGCCTCAAAAAAATATTTATGAACTGCCTTCTATGGGCAAGACATTGTTAGGTATTGGAAATTCAATGTTTGTTTGTTTTGAAGTACCCAATTCCTGCCCTCAAGGAGAAAGAATTGTGTGATTTTTTTTAAAAATTCTAAATTTTGCTGTCACAAAAAGCGGAGAGGTGGGCTTAAGTAAGAGAAGATTCAGAGATAGCACCTGAGCCTGAATGGAAGAAAGGGAGTTGGAAGAAGAAAAACAAAGAAAAAGCACCTTCCAGGAACAGGAGCCAATAATGACCTGTTCAAATCCACCAAAGCATTCAATGGCATGGTTATTTCAGGGAAGAGCCCAGTTCATGTGGGCTATAGAATACTTGAAGAAGAGTAATATAAAACAAGATTGAAAAGTAAATGTGAGCTGGATGATGGGGAGAATTTATATTTCATCTCAAAGGAAAAAAAAATCCATAACTTGACATCCACTGATCTTTCTAGCTTCTCTTCTACTTTCTTTTGGTAATTGTATGAAGAATAGATTGAAGAGGGGACAGCTAGTGGGGCTCAGTGGATTAATAGCCAAGCCTAGAGATGGGAGGTTCAAATCTGGCCTCAGATACTTCTAGATTACTCACTTTTGATGTCCACCTGTCACCGAATTCTCATCTGTGACTTAATAAGCTATAGCATATACGGTGGCCATACCCCAGTATGCCCCAAGCTGAAGGTAACTAACAGACCTCAAAACTATCAGGGGGTTAGGGGGATGTCTACCCCAAGTATGTGAAGTCATCCCCTGCTAGAATGGATGGATGAGAACAATTTGTTCCAAAGACTATGAAGGCAATGGAAGCAGGTGCTATGAAGCACTTAAAGCTTGGCCAGACATTGAAGAGGCCCAGGTCATCCATTGTGTCCTGGGCTATCATCAAGTGTCCTGACTTTCTTTTTTGTAACTGGACTTGGATAAATCTGGAAGAAAGAATAAGGTTAACAATTTTGTGCAACAACGCTGCCTTGCCTAAATCCAATTCACCAGCAAGACAAAGAGTTACCCCATGATCTCACTGGTCCTCTGAAAATGAAGGATGAACAACACCTATTTCTCACCTGTGCATAGCACCTTCCACAAAAACTAACTGTATATTAATGCATAAAGATCTCATAAATAAATGTAGAAAAGCAAAAATATTAAATGTATCATTTTATGACCATAATGCAATAAAATTTTTAATCAATAAAAGGCTTTTGAAGCATAGGTTAAAAATTAGTAAGAAACTAAATAATAAGCCTAAAGATCTGGTGAATCAAAGAGAAAATGATAGAAATAATCAATAATTTCATTGAAGATAATGACAATGTGGAGACAAAATTTGGGGGAAAGAGTCAGAGCAGAATTTTGGGGTAATTTTACCTTAATAAAACACAGAAATAAAATTTAAATTCCCAATTAAGTGCTAAAATATAAATCCTGAAACTCAAATAATAAAATATAAATAATAAAACTTTAAATAAAATAATAAATAAAGCTGAGAACTGAACTTTTTTTGGGGGGAAATAGATAAACCATCAGCCAATTTCAGAGAAGACCAAATTACCAGTATCAAAAATGAAAAAGATGAACTCATAACCAATAAAGGTAAAATAAAGCAATTAGAAGTTATTTTACCTAACTATATGTCAATAAAACTGATGATCTTAATGGAATGGATGAATATTAACAAAAATATAAATTGCCTAAATAAGTTAAACAGGGAATAGACTACTCAAATAAACCAATCTTAGAAAAAGAAATCAAACAAACCATAAATTAACTCCCTAAGGAAAAAAATCTAGGACTAGATAGATTTACAAGCAAATTCTACCAAACATATAAAGAACAATCAATTCCAATTTTACATAAAATGTTTGAAAAAATAGGTAAAGAAGGAATCCTACCAAATTTCTTCTATGACACACATATGATCTTAATACCTAAGCTAGGGGCAGTCAGAACAAAAAAAAACTATAGGCCAATTTTCCTAATGAATATTGATGGAAAACTTTCAAAATAAAATACTATCAAGGAGATATCACAAAGATCATTCACTGTGGCTAGATTTATACCAGGAATATAGGGCTAGTTCGGTATTAGGAAAACTATAAGTATAATTGAGCATATGAATAATGAAAACAAAAAAATCATATTATTATTTCAATGCATTCAGTGAAAAATTTTTGACAAAATATAATAGCCATTCTTATTTTTATTAGAATACACAAGAATGAATGGAAATTTCATTAAAATTATAAATATTATCTATCTAAAACAAAGAATGAGTATTATCTGTAATGGAAATAAGTTAGAAGTTTTTGTAATAAGATCAGGATGAAGCAAGGATGTCCATTATTACCATTGCTGTCCAATATTGTACTAGAAATGCTATTCATAGCAATGACAAGAACAAGATATTGAAGGATTAAGCATAGGAAATAAGGAAACAAAATTATGACTCTTTGCAGATGTTTTACTGGTTTACTTAGAGAATGCTAGAAAGTCAACTAAAAAACTTGATTGAAATAATTAACAACTTCAGCAAAGTTGCAAAATATAAAATAAAACCACACAAATCACTAGCATTTCTATATATGATGAATAAAACCTAGCAGGAAAAAAAAAGGAAAAGTCCATTTAAAATAACTACAGACAATATAAAATACGTGGGAGTCTACTTGCTAAGGCATACAGGAACTATATTACAAGACACTCCACATAAAGACATCTAAATAAGTGGAAAAATATTAATGTTAAGCAATCAATAGGCCAAGGCAATATGATAAAATGGCGATACTACCTAAATTAATTTACCTATTAATTTTCATGCCAATCATGTTACAAAAGAATTATTTTATAAAAGTAGAAAAAATCATAATAAAATTCATCTGGAGGAACAAAAGGTCAGGAATATCAGACAAATCAATGATAAAAATGAGAAGGAAAAAGGACTAAACAGTACCAAGTCTCAAACTATGTTATAAAGCTGTAATTGTCAAAATAATTTGGTTCTATGTAAGAAATAGAGAGTAGAACAGATTAGGTATATAATATAAAGAAGGAAATGAACACAATAACCTAATGTTTGATAAACCTAACAGTCCTAGCTACTGAGGCAAGCTCTCACTATTTGACAAAAACCGTTGGGAACTTTGGAAAAAAGTCTAGCAGAAACTAGGTATTGACTAATATTTCATGCCATATACCAAGAGCAGCTCAAAATGCGTATATGATTTAGACATAAAAGGGTTGTTGTAAGTAAATTAGGGGAGCATGGAAGAAATTACCTTCAAATCTATGAATAGGGAAAGAGTTCATGACCAAATAAAGATGATGAGGGTCACAGGAAGTAAAATGAGTAATTTTGACTGTAAAATTTGAAAGTTTTGCACAAACAAAACAATGCAGCTAAAGTTAGAAAAACAACAGGAAATTGCAGAGGGTGGAGAGAAATCTTTGAATCAAGTTTCTGTAAAGGTCATATTGCTAAAATATATAGGGAACTGATTCAGATTTACAAGAATAAAAGCCATTCCCAGCTAGGAAACAGTCAAAGGATATGAATAGGCAGTTTTCAGAGGAAGAAATCAAAGCTTTCAATAGCCATGTAGGAAAAATGCTTTAAATCACAAATAATTTGAGAAACATCAATTAAAACAAAAGTGTTAAGCCCATTAGACTGTCTAATGGTAACAATAAAAAAGAGAAAATTACAAATCCTCAAGGGGATGTGGAAAAATAGGCACAATAATTCACTCTTGCTAGAGTTGTTGATTAGTATAACCATTCTGGAAAACAATTTGGAATTAGGCCACAAAAGTTATTTAATTCCACAAATCCTTTGATCCATTGATAACACTACTAGGTCTACACCCTAAAGAGATCAAAGAAAGAGAAAAATGACCCATATACAGAAAAATATTTATAGCAGTTCTTTTGTGGTAGCAAAGAATTAGAAACCCAGGAATGACTAAACAAGTCATGATATATGAATATGATGGAATACTATTGTACTATAAGAAATGATGAAGAGAATGGTTTCAGAAAAATCTGGGAAGATTTGCATAACTGATGCAAAGTGAAGTGAGTAGAACCAGAATAATTTATATAGTTCCTGCAATATTGTAAATTATTGTAATCAACTTTGAAAGACTTAATAATGCCAACCAACACAATTACCAATTATAATTCCAAAGGATTTATCAGAAAAACATTACAGATTGAACCATATTTTTTTCCTTCCTTTTTATTTCTTTCCATTTTTTTTTAACCCTTACCTTCCGTATTGGAGTCAATATTGAGTATTGGCTCCAAGACAGAAGAGTGGTAAGGGTAGGCAATGGGGGTCAAGCGACTTGCCCAGGGTCACACAGCTGGGAAGTTTCTGAAGTCAGATTTGAACCCAGGACCTCCCACCTCTAGGCTTGGCTCTCAATCCACTGAGCTACCCAGCTGCCCCCTCCATTTTTTTTTAATATGCCTACAGTGGTCATTTGTTTTACATATCTATACATTTTTGTAATAGCTTAATTTTTCTTGCCTTCTCAGTGGGGAGGGGAAGAGGGAAGGTGAAGCATTGGAACTGAAAGTAAAATAAAATGAATTTTTAAAATATTTAGCACTGAAGGGGCAGCTGGGTAGCTCAGTGGAGTAAGAGTCAGGCCTAGAGACAGGAGGTCCTAGGTTCAAACCCGGCCTCAGCCACTTCCCAGCTGTGTGACCCTGGGCAAGTCACTTGACCCCCATTGCCCACCCTTACCAATCTTCCACCTATGAGACAATACACCGAAGTACAAGGGTTTAAAAAAAAAAATATTTAGCACTGAAGCTGTTAGTGTTAAGTCCAATCCCCTTGTTTTACAGATGAGGAAATTGTGGCCCAAGGAGGTTGTGACTTGCCCAAGGTTACACAAGTAGTAAATGACAAAGGGAAGTTCTCTTATTCCAGTGCTATCACCACTGCACCACACTGTATTTGTATCCCATCCCTTACCTCTCTGCACTAGTGTAGATGCACATAGTAGAATCTCAAGAAATATCTTTTAGAGTGAATTTGGAGGATGAAGGAGGTTTAACGATTTGTAGAGTGAAATGAGATAAGGTGGAATCATATGAACAAGTCCCTCCTTCTAGAGCTAGCTAGAAAATCTCCAAATCTAAAATAGCCCCTTTTTGTGGGGGTCCATCTCTCCAAAGAAAGAAATTCTCAGTCACAGTGTCAGCCACATGGCAATTCCAGTTGAAGCACAGAATTGGAGTGTTGTTTTGTGCCCTTGGGACAATTCTTTTACCTTTGAGGACACAGCCCCACCCCCACAGTGCAGGAGGAACCAAAGACTGACTATATCATCTCCCCCCTTTCCCTGGTACATAGTAAGGTTATACTAGTTAACCGAGTGACTGGTTGCTCTGTTCCCCACACCCACCCTCACCATTACCACACAAAATACCTAAAGGACAGCTATGAGTTATCTAGAGGATTATCAGACTAGTGGTTTATTGAAGAGCACTTTTCTACCAGATGACCTACTGTCACTTCAAACTTAACATATTTAAAACCAAACATTTTTTTCATCCCCCAAGAACAGATCGCTCATTCTCCACACTTCAATTTTCCAAACTTTTTTATTTTTTATTAATTAATTAAATTAATTTAGAACATTTTTCCATGATTACATGATTCATGTTTTTCCCTTGCCGCCGCCACCTCCCTCCCCACTCCAGTAACCAATGAGCAATTTCACTGTGTTTTACATGTGTCATTGATCAAGACCTATTTCCATATTATTAATATTTGCAATAGAGTGATCATTTAGAGTCTACATCCCCAATCATATCTTCAACGAACCATGTGATCCAGCAAGTATTTTTCTTCTGTTTCTGCTCCCACACTTCTTTCTCTGAATGTGGATAGCATTCTTTCTCATAAGTCCCTCAGAATTGTCCTGGATCATTGCACCGCTGCTAGTAGAGAAGTCCATTACATTCAACTGTACCACAGTGTATCTGTCTCTGTGTATAATGTTCTCCTGGTTCTGCTCCTTTCATTCTGTATCCATTCCTGGAGGTTGTTCCAATTCACATGGAATTCCTCCAGTTCATTATTCCTTTTAGCACAATAGTATTCCATCACCCAAATTTTCCAAACTTTTTGACTCTTCTTGTCCTTGTGCCCCATATTAAGATCTTTAAAGGAAGTCTCATATCTATCCCATCATTTCTATTCTCTTTGCCACTACCAGGGCCAACCCTTCTTTCCAAGGGTTTTCCCTGCTCGTATTTTCCTAGATCATTTTATTTGGACTTCTCCTTTGCCTCTATCACATTCTACCTTGAACAGGGTATCCCAAAAGTCTTAGGGCAGTTTTTTCTTTTCTAACCTTTACCCTCTTAAAATCGATAGATTCCAAGGCAAAAGAGTTGGTAACAGCAAGGCAATTGGGATTAAGTGACTTGCCCAGGGTCACACAGCTAGGAAGTGTCTGAGGCCAGATTTGAAGCCAGGTCCTCCAGATTTCAGGTCTAGGGCTCTAGCCATTATGTTACCTAGTTGTTTGCCCAATCATCCCAGTTTCAAGTTTTATTAACCTCAGAAGTAAATGGCTTACAAAAACACATTGTTAGAAAGTTTAATCATCTACAGTTATTTTTCACTTATTTAGTTTTATAAATTTAGAACAATGAAATTTTATGCTTAATAAGATGAGGCCACTTGTTTTTATGCATTGCATGTGAATAGTTTTTGGATGACACTTTCTCAGACCCATGAAGGACGTGCTCTTTCTAGGCCACCTCGGTCACCAATTTATCTCTCCATTAAGACATTTTTCTGATGGAGTCATGTTAAAACTGTAGTTTATACATCAAAACCTGTCTTTGATGGATCTTAAAGCTAGGAATACAAATACAATCTTTCAGTTACTGAGCAGTAGCTAGTGAAAATTTTTACCAAATTCTAAAATCTGCTAGAGCAATTTTTAACACAAGATACTGGTTAAGTTCATTTTTAATAAACAACACATGAATAATTTTTAAAATTAAATAATCTTTCTTTTTTGTAAGTTTAGGGCATTTACATTTCTGAAGTTATTAAGAAGACTTTGGGGACTCCCTGCGTTTCACTGTTTTGCGTTTCCCTTATGCCCATTATAAATTACCCTTTGGAGGTCGAGGACTCGTTTTTTGTATTTTTTGTGTGTGTTGTATTGTGTTGTTTTTGTGTTGTTTTGTTTTTCGTCTCCGTAAATTCCGTAGCACTTCACAGAGCACCGGCACGCAACAGCTATTTAATAAATTTGTGTCGAATGTGTGTGGAAGCTGGACTCTTTTTCTAGTAGATAAACAATAGCGCTATCTTCTTCGGAGCAGAGACTCGAGGGTTCCCGGAAACGGACGGACTCGAGGGGACGGGGAGGGATAAGGGGTCCTGGCGGCTGCGCCTTCTCCCCCGAGGCTCCCCCCAGCGAGGGCAGGCGGGCTCGGGGTGGGAGCCGAGAGAGAGGGAATCCTCGGGGCACCTCTGTTCAGTGTCACAGCCTCTTTATCTAGTTAGCAGAGACGTGTTAAAAAGCAAGGTCTCCCTCCTTCCCCACTCCCAGCACACCCGGCCAGCAACACTTTGGTGTGACCGCAAGACACTCACAGTTACTGCCAAAGCAGCCCCCGCTGAGCTCGGTCCGCAGCTCCGCGGGACGATTCAGAGCCTCCCCTTCCGGGGGAACTTGGGGAGGGTTTTGGGGGACACTGAGGACCTCGGAGACTGCGCATTGGGGCTTGAAGACTCAGACTTACCTTCAGATGGGAAGGTCCGAATTATTACAACTCCTGGAGCCAGGAGCTCACACAGTGTGACTGGAGACAGGGTCTGTGGAACCTTCCCCGGCTGCCGGTAGCCTCCAGTGCTTCTCTTGGGCCAAGTCCCGAGGTCTCTTAGAATCTTAGACTCATAGAATGTGGAATCATAGAATAATAGAATATCAGAGCTGGGAAGGGCCTTGGACTTAGAGGTCAACTAGTCTGATCCTTCTCCCTCATCATCTCGACTTCAGTCAGTCAGTCAGTCAGTCAGTCAGTTTCTGCCCGAATACAGCCAGCAAGCAACCAGGCCCATTGTTGACCAACACTAAAATGTAGGAAGGTCTTTGCGATAGCGGGCCAAAAGCTGCCTTCAGGTTTGTCCGCTGGAGCTACACAGAATAACTCTGATTGATTCTTCCTCTTTCACTACACAGAATAACTCTGATTGATTCTTCCTCTTTCTAACTGCCAGTGGGGCAGGAGTCCAGGCCCCGGGTCAGAGGCCCTAAGAAAAAGACAGTATCCCAAGTGTCTGTGGGCAGCTCTCATCCCGTCTCCACTCTCATCCTTCCCTCTCCGACTGGATCTCCTTTCCATATCTACTAGGAAGCAAGATCTTCACTAGAAATCTGTGAGATAGTTTATGGCAAAGAATGAGACTCACACATTAGATGAGGACAGTATGTAAATTCACTAAGGGGAACCAGTCCCTAATGTTTACTTAGCCCTGGCTATGGTCTTGTTAGCTGTCATGGTGCTGAAGCAGTCCAACACTCCACCATTTACCTAGTGCTCCCAACCAGTCATCTCCTACCCCCATCCGAGTCCCTCTCTAATCCCTAGAGCCCCTTTCCCCCTCATCTCCAGACACCAAAGACTCAAAATAGAGATTAAAGAGCTCTTGCTTCCTTCCTCCCTCAGAGTGAGTCTTGCCATTATGGGAGTCACTTCTGGGATAACCATACAACCACTGTTAAAGCCTCTTGACTTGGGTCCTATATGAGCACAATTAAAATTTATTATATTGGGTGACATTCATTGTCCATAAAGAGCAAGATCTGTTTCCAGTAGCATCTCCCAATGGGCCAAGAAATATGGTTTTCCTTTCTGGTTTACCTTGAAAAAGGTCTCATCTTCACTAACAGGCTTTTACCGAGGTGTCCATTGATGGCATCCCACCATCCCCCCACTCCCACCCCATCAAAAGTAGAAAAAAGATTTCTGCTTCTGACAATTTTCTCACTACATAGCCCTTTGTTCCTACCTCTCTGGTGTATGTATATAGCTAATATTATACTTTCCCCATAGTATGTGATAAGTTTCATGAGGATGAGAGGTCATCCTTGAATCCTACCCCCATAAAAGCTACCATTGTGCCTTGCACATAGTAAGTGCTTAGTAAGAAAGGATATCATGACGGGAAGGGGAGGAAAGGAGGAAGGAAGGAAGAAAAGGAAGGAAGGAGGAAGGAAGGAAGGAAGGAAGGAAGGAAGGAAGGAAGGAAGGAAGGAAGGAAGGAAGGAAGGAAGAAGGAAGGAAGGAAGAAAAGGAAAGAAGAAGGAAGCAAGGAAGAAAAGGAAAGAAGGAAGGAAGCAAGGAAGCAAGGAA
>NC_058131.1:405602802-405611623 GCF_016433145.1 Gracilinanus agilis | reverse complement strand
GGAAGGAAGGAAGGAAGGAAGGAAGGAAGGAAGGAAGGAAGGAAGGAAGGAAGAAGGAAGGAAGGAAGAAAAGGAAAGAAGAAGGAAGCAAGGAAGAAAAGGAAAGAAGGAAGGAAGCAAGGAAGCAAGGAAGCAAGGAAGGAAGGAAGGAAGGGAAAGACAGAGAAAGAGAGAGAGAGAGAGAGAGAGAGAGAGAGAGAGAGATTGAGAGAAGGAAATCTAATAACAGTACAAGGCCAAAACAGGTCTATATAGAAGAATCAGTACAAATAGTAAATGAATTCCTGTGGGTTCAGAGAAGAGGTCAAAAGTTTTCCTCATTAGACATTTATGCTTGTCATTCATAAATTCATAATTTAGGACCCATTTCTATTAGTGCTAGTAATGTCTTTTGGATTAATGAGTACTGTAAGTTAATTGCCTACTCTGCAAAGTAGACCTTAGAGTCATACATAGACTGTTAGGAGGGACCTTAGAGATCATCTAGCCCAACTCATTTATTCTGCAGATGAGGAAACAAACCCCAGTCAGGCTGATTGGTCTGCTCTTCTAGATGATGCAATTAGTTGGTGATGAAATCATGATATGAACCCTAGTCTCCTAATTCCCATCCCAGGATTCTTTCTTTCAGGCAAATTCCTTTTACAAAAATTGTTCCCCCCAACCCTCCCCCAAAATGGGAAAATGGCTTGGGGCTTACCCTTGAATCAACACCACCTTTGGTTTTCCCCTCAATTTCCTCAATAATCAACCAACTAGTAAAGGAGAATTTTATTGAACATTTACTTTGTTCTAGGTTCTAAAGACAAAAGTGAAATGGTTTTGCTCTGTCTTCAAGAAGCTTCCATTCAGCACTGACTTGGGAGCCTATTTTACACAAGGCAGTTTCCTGGGGATAGGTGGAAAGGGCTATGCTCAAATAAGTATTCCAGAAAATCATAGACTTTAAAATTTTCAAAAAACCTCAGAGATAGGATCTAATTCTGCACCACCTCCCCACCTGTTTTATGCTTGAGGAAATCAGTCTGTGTAGAGGAAGTGCCTCACAGTGTGGCAGATCATGGTATAGAATCTGTGTTTTTAGCCCAGCCTGGTATGATTTGTATAATTGAGTTGAAATGAAGGCAGTATAAGACACAATTGATCATCCTACATAGGAACCCAGAGGGAGAATGACAAGGACAGTCTCCAGAACTCTACCTAGGGAGACTGCTTTAAAATCTGACCCAGTCCAAAAGCCCAGTGAGAAGGGGTGAGAAGTCCACCCTGCTAAATTTGGAGTTGAAAATGAGATATCTGATGGAACTTCTAGACAGGGCAAAATGGGTGAATGTCTAAGACTGAAGCTGATCTCCCTCCCTGGGAACCTCTGGTTTATCTGAATTGTGGGGAGGGGAAAGGAAGAGTGTCCTGCTCTAAGGCAGTGGGGAGGCTACATGAACCCTAGGGGGTCCTTCCTAGACTGCAGAAGGAATGTGTGAACCCTGTCCTCCCAGCAGGGGCTGGGGGCTGGGAAACGAGCCTGAGTCCATTAGGAACATTTAGCATTCATGACATTCTTACCCACCTGATGAGTCTGGCTCCAGCAGCCCTCCTTGGGCCCCTGGGTGCTAAGTACTCTCCAAGCCTTACTAATAAACTTGGAGCCAAGAGAGGGATGTGGCCCTTTGGGGGAGCCTGAGGTAGTCAGCATTGGCAGGAATACGGAAAAGACTTGAAAGGAAGAGGGAAAGAAATAAGCATTTATTAAGTGCCTGGTATGTCCCACACATTGTGCCAAAGTGCTTTTATAAATATTACCCCATTTGATTTTAGAATCCCAGATAATGACTGGGGGAGCCTTGAATGCCTCCACCATTCCTCAGGTGAAGGAAATTATTTGGTATACTGTGATCTCAAACATTTGTTAGTTGCTTCACAATTTCCAAAACACTTCCATTATTCCATTTGTGCCTCATAAAGACATCTTGAGGTACACATAATTATATCCTCATTTTTAAAATCCATTTTAGAATCAATACTGGATATTAGTTCTAAGGCAGAAAAGCAGTAAGGGCTAGGCAATGGAGTTTAAGTAACTTGCTTATATAACTAGTAAGTGTCTTAAGGCTAGATTTGAACCCAGGACTTCCTATCTCAAGGCCTGGATCTCAATCCATTGAACCAACTAGCTGCTCCCATTTAACCTCATTTTTAAAGAAGGAAACTGAGCTCCTGAGAACTTGAGGCTAACCAAGGTCGCCCCATGAACTCCTAGGACTCCTGAGAATCTTGGGACTCTGGGAGGTCAGAGTGAACTCCTCAGACCTGGGACTAGAACCCAAGTCTCCTGACTTCCAGGACTATAGTGCTATAGTGGGTCAGACGATGATGAATCAGGACCTCCACTTCCAGTTCCTCCTTCTCCCTGATTCATCCAGAGTCCTCTAGTCACCTCCAGCTTCCCTCCCCCCCCCCCCACTCTGAGCTCTGGTTCATGTCACCTACAGGTGAAATCTCTCTCTCCCTAAACCTTATCAATGTACATTCTCCAATTTTACACTCATTGAAGCACAGAAAACAGAAGAATGGATGCTTTGTGCCCCAGAAGTGACCATCAGGCAAAGAAAGGCCTCTGAGTTTCATCAGGTCACATTTTTCTGAGGATGGCATAAGTACCATTTCTCCCTACTCTTGCCTCCCCATTCCATTCCTGTAACCACTTTAGACAGTTTTCACCAGCCTGGAAAATCCCAGATTCTCCTTGAAATCATCTACCTTCTTGAATCAACACTTGCCAGTGGACTACCCCTGTGACCTACGACCTCCACTCATAGAATAATAGAACCTCAAAGTTGGAAAAGAACCTAGAGGTCATCTAGTCCAATCTATATTCAAATCACAAGTTCTGTCTCAGATTCATTCTCAAATGTCTGAGAATCTAGTCAATGGAACCTGTAACTATGACGGGAAGTGGATAAGTCTCTTGACACAGTATGAGCAGCTGGAATTCAAGCAAACTGGAAAGAATGCTATTGGGAAACTTGGGTATGATGCCAGTGCCAAGAGTAGTAATGAAGGGGGAGGGGAGCAGAAATGTTGTCTTCACATACATAGTTGCCCCTGGAGGAGGAGAGCCAATGAGAATAACTTATTGGTAGGGCTAGGGGCTTGACCTATGATTTCATTGGCATAGGGGACCCCCAGGTGAGGAAGCACCCTCTATCAGTGCCGATTGAGCACCAATTCTGCAATTTATAATCTGAGAGAGTTGCCTATAGCCTGGAGAAGTTAAATGATCTACCCAGTGTCCGAGGTAAAATTTACAACCAGTAAATGTCAGAGGTGGAACTTGAACCTAGATCTTCCTGACTTCCCCACTCCTACAAAACAAACTGCCACTTCAACTTAGAATGGTAACAATTATAATGATAATATGATGATGATATAATGACATTATACATTGGTTCCACTTTTAAAGTACTTAACACCTACCAATTGTTAATAGTCCTTTGAGGCAAGAAAAGAATTATTATCCCTTTTTTGATAGAAAGAAACTGAGGCATTTATTGAGCTTGGAAGTAACTGGTCATAAAAGATGCACTTCATTAGGATTCACAAAGTCTGGGTTCAAATCCTAGCCACCAATCCTTCCCATCTGATAATTAAGGCTGAATGAATCCAGTGAGTGAAGGAATAGGGAACCACTTTGTTTACTGCTTGTCATAGGTCCCTGTGCAAATGTGAGATTGGTTTCATTAACTATAACTATTAATAAGATTAATAATTCTAGTAAATGACACCCAAAGGCCATACGGAATCAGGAACAGAGTCCTAGTCCCCAGACCCTCCCAGGGGAAAGAACAGGTTCTAACCCACCCAAACTAATTCTCAATCCACAATTTTCTCAATCTCAGATCCTTTTTTTCTGATAATAGCTCATATTTATATAATGGCTTAAGGTCTGCAGAGCACCTTAGATACTTTATCTCCTTTGATCCACACAACAACCCTGTTGAATAAGGTGCTATTCCTTATAGATGAGAAAATTGATAGTGGGAGAGGTTTAGCAACTTGCCTAGAGTCACACAGCCAGGAAGTTTCTGAGGCAGAAGGAACTTCAGTTTGGAGTCTACCCACCACTTGCTCCTGTGTTGTACCCAGAGGAGCGCATGAGAAGAGACAAAACTCTGAGTAACACAAGAATCCCAGTTTCCACCCCGCCCCAATACCCACCCTTGGAGGAAGCTTGTCACTGGACAAATAAGAATCCTAAACTAGGACATCATACGGAAACCCCAGACTTTGGGGGAGGTGAGGTCAGCTGAGGACCTGCTCTGATCCCGGCCACGGACCATGTTTCTCCTCGGTAAGCTAAAGAAAACTCCTAGCCCCAAGAACCAGTGGTAGGGAGGATACTAGGTAGGGCAAGGCGGGGCGGAGCCACGGACTGCTCCCTCCTCTCACCTTTTGAAGTGCCGAGCTCAAGGAGTGCCCTATTGGGCTACTGTCTCCTCTAACCGCATCACTGGAGAACAAATGAAATCGGGTTGCTGGGCTAGCTGTCGTACGTACCCCCTCCAACCCCCCCCCGCCCCCCGCCAACCCCCGGGCTGCTTAAAACTTTCCCCTATAAATAGCAAGATCTCCCTTGAGTTCTACTCCTTGAAGGCTAGCGGGCAGTCCCTTCATCCCTCACCTTTTAGGCTGGCTCTCCCCTGGGGGCTGAGGTCCAAGCAGGACCCAGGAGGGCAGAGCCATGAATGAGCGCCTTCTCCTGCTAGTAGCTGTGGGCATTTGCTATGCCATTCTCACGACCTCTGCCTGGTAAGTCTTCCCTCCTCAGCTTTTGCCTCCGAGGTTCCTCCTTCGAATTTTTCTTCCATTCATTCACATTCACAGCTCATTCCCCCCCCCCCCCCCTTCGCTCTAGGTCAGTGAACAATTTCCTGATGACAGGACCCAAGGTAGGACACTCTTTGCGTCAGTGTCTGTATGTCATGTCTGTGCCCACGCATGCAAATGCACGGGGCACAACTGTGGGCACGTATATGTACCCTTGCTGTATGTCCCGTGTTTGCCTAAAGTAAATTCGGGGAGATGGCACGATGTTTGGGGGTCTTGGGAAGTGGGCGGAATGGAAAAGAAGACATGCCCAGTCCTTGGAGGTTAAGGTGAGAAATGAGGCAAGTGAATATAGTCAGTCAATGGAGATACGTCGGAGAAAACTGAAGGAGAGAAGTTCGCTCCCTCCCCTCAAGCCCCTGAGGTTTTGGTTTTCGTTTTGAGGGAGGAAGAGGGGGAAAGGAGACTATGAGAGAAGAAAAGGAAGCAGTGGCCACCCCCTACTCCCACTGCGGCTGGGATATTGTGATTAGAGCCCCCTGCCCCTGGAGGTGGTCATTTCGGCTCCTGCTCCCTTAAGCCCCTCACCCCCAGAAGTCAGGAGGCGGGGACTCCCAGAACAAGTCTTAGAAGTTTCAATTCCTTCCTCTCCACTCCCAGGCCTACCTGACTTACACAACCAGTGTAGCCCTGGGTGCCCAGAGTGGCATCGAGGAGTGTAAGTTCCAGTTTGCGTGGGAGCGCTGGAACTGTCCGGAGAGCGCCCTGCAGATCTCTACTCACAACCGACTGAGGAGTGGTAAGTCTGTGTTTGCCACTGTCTGCACCTGGCTCATTGTGGCCCTCTGCTTCTCTCTATGTTGATGGGTATCTATGCCCATCTGTGGATGTACAGGTGTATTTTTATGTAAATGACCTCAAGCGTCATGGTGACATATTAAAAATATTTGGAGGGATCTTTCCGAGTAAATGCAATGGGAAAGAAAGAATGAATGCCCCCTCTCCCTGGAACTTGGGGAGCAAGGGATGGAATGGAGAGAAACTAATTAATAAGTGAGGAATTATGCTGTAAAGAGTTGCTTTCTGTTCCCGAGTTCTCAGATGTGTAATCATAATAATAATAGTTCACATTTATGTATCCCATTAAGATTAGCAAGATTCTCAACATACATTATCTCATTTGACCCTAGGAGGAACTCTGGGAAGGTAGGTGTCTGTTCCTATCCACCCCCACCCCCCATTTTATAGATGAGGAAATTGAGACTGAAAGAGGTTAGAAAGTGACTGGTATGGGGTCACAAAGCTATGAGTGTCCAAGGTGAAATTTGTGTTCAGCATTCTTATTTCTTACACCAATAATATTCTTCACTAATCAGAGCTGAAGTCATAGATTAGAGAGCTAGAAGGAAATTTAGAGGTCTTCTAGTCTAACCTCCTCATTTGATTTGAATTTAAATCTGGATTCCATGATTCCAAATCCAGTGTTTTTCTATATTTTTTTCCCCTGTACCACTTCAGTACAGCAGGGTCTCTTATTTCCCCTGGGGCACATTATGTTTTTTATAAGCCTCAGTTTCCCCTTGTGTGACCATCATACCTGGGATGGATGAAACAGCAGCAAACACACTTTGAATCCTGAAGCTGAAAAATACCTTCTAAGCACCTGATTTCAGATCTGCAGGGTCAGCTTTCCTCTGCAGGCTATCAGTCACCTTGATGAAGTAGGTTCCTCTTCTGTCTTCAGTAACATACTCTGTAACTCTCCCTGTTCCAAAGCTACTAGGGAGACATCTTTCATCCATGCCATCAGCTCTGCAGGGGTTATGTATACCATCACCAAGAACTGTAGCATGGGGGATTTTGAGAACTGCAGCTGTGATGAGTCCAACAATGGAAAAACTGGTGAGTCTGGTGTGCAGGGAGAACAAGGGCAAGGAGTGGAGAACAGACAGGAAAGTGTGGATGAAGCATCTCCCCATTCCTGCCCCACCCTAAATCCATAGAGCTGGAAAGCTGGGTGAAATAGGGAAGAATAGGCCAGAAGATCTGAAATTTGGGGGCTTTGACTATGATCTAGCTATGGTTCATGCCTATTCAGCTAAGCTTTTGCAAGACTGTGATTCTACCTCTCCCTTAACCCCATTCTCTGCCTTCCATTTTTATTCATGAGGGATCAAAGATATCCAGTGGCTCTTTTTTTTCAACTCTTAACTTAATCAATACTGTCTATGGGTTCTAAAGCAGAAGAGTGGTAAGAGCTAGGAAGTGTGGATTAAGTGACTTGCTCAGGATCACATAGCTAGGGAGTATCTGAGATCATATATGAACCCAGGATCCCCTGTTTCTAGGTGTGGTTCTCAATCTTTTGAGCCACCTAGCACCCCTCCCCCCCAAACTGGCTCTATAGTAAAGTCATCAGCCTCCTTCCAGACTCAGGGTCATTTCTTCCCCACTTTGTTGTGCTTTTTCTCCTTTGGCTGTGGCTCCCCCTGCCCCTCACTTATCCCCAAGCAGGACTACAGTGCTCCATTCTAAAAGGAAGCTAATTTTCAACTTGACAATTCAATGAGCATTTTATTAAGTGCCTGCTCTGTGCTGGGCACCTGGGGCCACAAAGGGAAAATTGAAAATAGTCTTCACCCTAATTTCTGGAATGACCATGGGACTTCTGGGGTAACACCCTCCTCGGTCTTCCCTTGCATACAGGTGGCCATGGCTGGATCTGGGGAGGATGCAGTGACAATGTGGAGTTTGGGGAGAGAATCTCCAAACTCTTTGTGGATGGTCTGGAGAAGGGCAAGGACGCCAGAGCTTTGATGAATCTGCACAACAACCAGGCAGGCAGGCTGGTGTGTACCTGAACCAAGTGACAGGTCTCTTGGGGTCATCATCCTCTCTCTGGCCTTAACAGGGTTTTCTGGAGGGAGCTGAGACCGGAATGGAGTTTAGGAATCGGGGGGTAGTGGGAGGGGCCAGGGGCTGACAGGATTACAATGTGCCCAATAGGATCAGCCCTAGTAGTCCTGGCTTCCCTGAAGAGGACTGTGACTTTTGAGAGAAGAGGGAGGGAGGGAGGGGGAAGAGTGTGGTCAGGTTCTGGAGGAGCCTCCCTGGGTTTAAAAGCCTGCTTCAGCAGACAGGGACATTCTGGGGCTCACTCTCAGAATCTCAAGGAAATCCACTTGGAGCATATAGACAACAGCCTCTGAGGCAAAGTGCTGCTTATAAAGATAATGCCTAATAAATCTGAATGTGAATGCTGATACTCTGGATTGTCAATGCACCACTGACCCCTCGGCCCCCATTTAATATTAGAACTGACCCAATTTACCATATCTAATTCCAATTAGCTAGAATAATTCCAATTGACAGGAGCCGGGTGATTACAATAGGAGGTGTCAAGATACGTTAAGTAGGCCAAGGTCTTTTATAAAACTGAGACCTTGAATGATTCACCTTAGTTTACCTCATTCAAATTACCTATGCCTCTCCTACAATAATTAGCTAGTTCCTATCAATTGGAAAGACCTGCATTATCACTTTATCTCCCCATAGTCATAAAGTCCAGGTGCATACACACTCTCTCTCTCTCTGTCTCTTTCTCTTTCTTTATTTCTTCTTTCTTTCTATCTTCCTTCCTTTATTTTTTAATTCCTTCCTTCCTCCCTTCCTTTATTTATTTGTTTGTTTGTTTATTTATTTATTAATTTTAAACCCTTAACTTCTGTGTATTGATTTATAGGTGGAAGATTGGTAAGGGTAGGCAATGGGAGTCAAGTGACTTGCCCAGGGTCACACAGCTGGGAAGTGTCTGAGGCCGGATTTGAACTTTATTTATTTTTAATTCCTTCCTTCCTTCCTTTCTTTTTAATTCCTTCCTTCTTGCCTTCCTTCCTTCCCCTCTTCCTCCCTCCCTTCCTCCCTTCCTCCCTCCCTTCCTCCCTTCCTCCTTCCCTCCCTCTCTCCCTCCTTTCTTCCTTCCTTTCTTTCTTTCTTT